>NW_026782763.1:0-182927 GCF_031769215.1 Ylistrum balloti | reverse complement strand
ATCTACTACAGGGGACTGTGACATCTCTTCTCCCTCTTACAGAGTATATATCTACTACAGGGGACTGTGACATCTCTTCTCCCTCCTCATTACAGGGTACATATCTACTACAGGGGACTGTGACATCTCTTCTCCCTCTTACAGGGTACATATCTACTACAGGGGACTGTGACATCTCTTCTCCCTCTTACAGGGTACATATCTACTACAGGGGACTGTGACATCTCTTCTCCCTCTTACAGGGTACATATCTACTACAGGGGACTGTGACATCTCTTCTCCCTCTTACAGGGTACATATCTACTACAGGGGACTGTGACATCTCTTCTCCCTCTTACAGGGTACATATCTACTACAGGGGACTGTGACATCTCTTCTCCCTCTTACAGGGTACATATCTACTACAGGGGACTGTGACATCTCTTCTCCCTCTTACAGGGTACATATCTACTACAGGGGACTGTGACATCTCTTCTCCCTCTTACAGGGTACATATCTACTACAGGGGACTGTGACATCTCTTCTCCCTCTTACAGGGTCTATCTACTACCCTCTTACAGGGTACATATCTACTACAGGGGACTGTGACATCTCTTCTCCCTCTTACAGGGTACTCTTCTCCCTATCTACTACAGGGGACTGTGACATCTCTTCTCCCTCCTACATATCTACTACCTACATATCTACTACAGGGGACTGTGACATCTCTTCTCCCTCTTACAGGGTACATATCTACTACAGGGGACTGTGACATCTCTTCTCCCTCTTACAGGGTACATATCTACTACAGGGGACTGTGACATCTCTTCTCCCTCTTACAGGGTCTATCTACAGGGGACTACATATCTATCTACTACAGGGGACTGTGACATCTCTTCTCCCTCTTACAGGGTACATATCTACTACAGGGGACTGTGACATCTCTTCTCCCTCTTACAGGGTGACATCTCTTCTCCCTCTTATCTACAGGGTACATATCTACTACAGGGGACTGTGACATCTCTTCTCCCTCTTACAGGGTACATATCTACTACAGGGGACTGTGACATCTCTTCTCCCTCTTACAGGGTACATATCTACTACAGGGGACTGTGACATCTCTTCTCCCTCTTACAGGGTACATATCTACTACAGGGGACTGTGACATCTCTTCTCCCTCTTACAGGGTACATATCTACTACAGGGGACTGTGACATCTCTTCTCCCTCTTCTCTTCTCCCTCCCAGGGTACATATCTACAGGGTACATATCTACTACAGGGGACTGTGACATCTCTTCTCCCTCTTACAGGGTACATATCTACTACAGGGGACTGTGACATCTCTTCTCCCTCTTACAGGGTACATATCTACTACAGGGGACTGTGACATCTCTTCTCCCTCTTACAGGGTACATATCTACTACAGGGGACTGTGACATCTCTTCTCCCTCTTACAGGGTACATATCTACTACAGGGGACTGTGACATCTCTTCTCCCTCTTACAGGGTACATATCTACTACAGGGGACTGTGACATCTCTTCTCCTTCTTACAGGGTACATATCTACTACAGGGGACTGTGACATCTCTTCTCCCTCTTACAGGGTACATATCTACTACAGGGGACTGTGACATCTCTTCTCCCTATTACAGGGTACATATCTACTACAGGGGACTGTGACATCTCTTCTCCCTCTTACAGGGTACATATCTACTACAGGGGACTGTGACATCTCTTCTCCCTCTTACAGGGTACATATCTACTACAGGGGACTGTGACATCTCTTCTCCCTCTCCATCTCTTACAGGGTGTGACATCTCTTCTCCCTCTTACATATCTACTACAGGGGACTGTGACATCTCTTCTCCCTCTTACAGGGTACATATCTACTACAGGGGACTGTGACATCTCTTCTCCCTCTTATAGGGTACATATTTACTACAGGGGACTGTGACATCTCTTCTCCCTCTTACAGGGTACATATCTACTACAGGGGACTGTGACATCTCTTCTCCCTCTTACAGGGTACATATCTACTACAGGGGACTGTGACATCTCTTCTCCCTCTTACAGGGTACATGTCTGCTACAGGGGACTGTGATATCTCTTCTCCCTCTTACAGGGTACATATTTACTATAGGGGACTGTGACTCATGATTTTTGTGTATGTGAATGTTTTATTTTACAAATAACTTGAGTGAAGTAAATACCTTTCTTGCCCCATGATAATATAACTATTCACGGTAAGATAGTTTTCAGAGAAAGGCTTTTGTATTTTATTCTTAAAAATATATTGATACTGATTTCGGTGGTTGCAATTAAGAGTTTTCTACCGTCATAAGTGTATGTAGGCTTTCACTTTTTGACTGTGCTGCTGGAATTTCAAGAGTTCAAAAACTACTTCCGAGTTCAGTAGTTTGAAAGCATTTCACTGAAGAATCATTTGCATTTTTCGATGTAGAGAATTTCGTTTGAATATCGTTATATTTCAAAGCAAAGTCATACCTTTCAAGAGGAGGCCTTTTTTGAAGGTCTGCTTAAATGCATTAATTTTGTGTGCTTTTCAATCCGCACGTCTTCTGAATACAAGCAGCAATAAATTATTGGACCTATATATGGCTTCATTGTCAACCTCATTAAGAATCATTATATTGAATAATATTTCTTAAATAGTGGAAATTGTTATGGGGCGTTTTTATCTTGCTAAAACATGTATTCCCTATAACAAAGTATAAATTAAAAAGAATAAGAAAATTGATTACGTAATTTGGAACAAGGAAACTGGCAAGACTCTCTTATATTTATAAAAATGACCATCATTCAGCCGAATCATGTGACGACAATGTCGTAAAAGCGCTTTAAATTTCTAAAAGCAATGTCTTAATCATGAAAACGCATTAAGGACCATGATTCACAACAGCCGACTACATGAATGCCAATTAGTAAGCAGACAAAGCGACATAATTTTATTGAGAAGGACTGAAACATTCTGATAGTTTGGATTTTTGAGAAAAATAAATCTTAGGATTAGAGAATAAAGACCAAATTCTAACTGACATTAGGCGATTTATTGAAGACGACGTCACGAAATCTCCCTATTATCCATTTCTATAATGAGAAATCAAGCGGAATTGAAGAAGATTGAAATATCTTCAAATACAATGTAGTATCACATCAACTGACATCAAAATAGAGTGCAGTATAGTCACATCTTTTATACTGTAATTTTATTTTATTTCTTTATAAATTCAAATACAGCTTCGCTTAAATTTTACACTTGAGAAATGTACAAGAAATACGAGTTACAATTCAAATCAAGACGCCGTTGTTGCAGATAGGGTTATGAGGAAATTCATAAGTAAATCAAAATTAGACAATTTCTTACGCCAAACAAAACATTTTCTATACAATATTGGAACAATAAGGCTATTCAAAATGATGAACTCACTTTGGAGGTGAAACTCAGAATATATGTATATAATTACGCGCAAAAAAAACCTATTTTTCACGGATTTTTTTTTAAAATTCCACTTCAAGAACAGGTGGGGTTTTTTTTCGAAACGTCATAATTCTGGACATTTGATATTCCTAAAATTCGTGTTCCGCTTTTCCAATGCTTTACAAGTGTGAACGATGCTGATTTGGCCTTTCTGTACTGTACTTAATGCCGCTGAATTTTGAGAAGTAAACCCGTATTCTTTCTTGGTAAATTCAATTAATTTTATTCGTTATTGCGAGAGGGTCCCGCAGATCTCCGAGTACAGAGACTCCTAGATGTGAACGATGTCGCCGTACAAGCGAAAATTGATGGTCGCTAACTCAATGTCCCCAAGAATTGAATCCTTCCTTATTTGAAAATAAGCATACAAAAAATTAGACCAACGTACATGTAAACTGATTAGAGATCATAAAAAATATATTATACATAATTGTTTGTTTCGTCAGTGGTTTCATTAACGGAGACATAGCGATGTGTCAAATTAGTGTCTAATACCTCGATTTTCTGGAGGCGGGGTTCTAATTGGTCATGAGGAACACACGTTCCATACAGAAAACATTGGGTGGTATTTGCTCTTCCGGGTCTTACAACTAATAGCTTTGTTCTTTGCTCGACACTAGATTAGCTAGAAAAATTCTAACACGTCCCTTTCGAAGGCTTACCAAAAGTCTCATTATCTTTATACATTTGTACGTATATGGCATATTGATTGTACTGACATCCACCTTTCTCTTTTATTTTATTTTCGTGAAAGTTTCCTAATGCATTGTCTCGTATTTGATACACCCTCTAGTATCATCATTAGGAATATGTGAGTATAAATATTCACACTCTGCATACACACTTTATATAAAATTGCTCTGTTCTTACACCAATAATGTGGCAGCTAGCGCCACCTCACGGTCATTTTCTCATTTAATCACCCATCAAACATCACCATTGATTGGGTACCCAGCACAGCAGTAGTCTCCGTCCTAGTTACAGTGGTATGTCTCCGGCTTAATGAACAAACATCTTCTAAGTAATTGCAGTAGACGCTCAATCAATTCAGATAACATGCAAGTCTGTGGTCAATGCTGTGAATTGTTTCTTTTTCTCAAGTGCTGGTTTAAAGATTTTCCTTTATCAAAGCGCATACCCATTCGTTTTTTGTTGTTTTGTTATGTTGTTTATTGTTTTTAGCATAATTGCTGCTTTGAAATGACATTTAAATAAAAATTTAGAAATGTGTTTGCATCAAGGTTGCTACATCTAAACGCACACTCATAAAGATAAATTCGTGTTAAGTTAGGGACGTGCATTGTATAATAGTAGTGTTACCTGTCATCATTCTGTAGGCACTGATGTACAAATTGTATGAGAGAGAGAGAGAGGGGGGGAGGGAGATGGAGGGAGAGAGAAAGAGAGGTGGGTTGGGAGGGGGGCGGGGGGGGGGGGGGGGGTTGGGAGTGAGAGGGAGAGAGAGGGGGGGGCGCGACAGAGTCGGTGTTTCTGTTGACAGTACCTGCTCTTCATCTTCAGCCTCATGCACGCATCACCATAAGATAAATTATATATTGATTAGTGGTAGTCCTTGACTCAGTATCGTATACACAGATGGATACCATCTTTGTAATATGATTCAGTTTCTATGGTGCGTAATATATGGCGATGAATTTCCCTTGTACCTCTCCTGTCCGGCAACCACATTTAGAAGTCATTTCGTTGTATCATATATACACAAGGTACATGCATGCACGTACTTAAACAATAAGTTATTCCAGTCTTGAAATTTATGTTCCATACAGTCAGGAAATGAGCGGCATATTTCGGACATAAGTCAATGGTACATTTCTTTCTGCATCCCCTAAAACAATTTTCATGACATCACAGTATGCTATAAATAGATTATCTAAAACGATTTCCCGATATATTGATGTGTTGATGTGTACACAAAAAAGAGTTCGTGCACAATATTGTGAATTGTTATGATACAGAACAGGCTACAAAACACGTCTTCTTTCAAATCTAGGGAAGTTAATGTTTCACTTTACTGTAACACTTAATGCCAACGATGTAGAAAATACCATCTTTAACATTTTCATTCGCCGATTAAGTTTTGCTTGTATTGATGTTATGAAAGCTGATTGATGGCCTATTAATTTCACACGCGCGTCAAAAGTTCCTTTTATTATACATCCTATATGCGTTTGTTTAAAAACTTTCATTGCCAAAAGAGATTCACAATTAAAAAAAAAATATTGGACGAATCCTTGCGTGAAGAAAATATTTTTTGTTGGAATAAGACGTTGTATTTCAACACAACATTAAACGTGTTTCCGCATATTGAGTGATTGGTTTTGGCAATTGTGCCTAATGGACTATTTCACCACGTCCCGAAATGTTATCGATGGTTAGGTATCGTTTGATGAAATGCAGAGTAAAGATATTGAAATTTCCATCATTACCTAGCTTTTTCACAATGGCCCTTTAACAACGGTTTTGGCACCATTGACGAGTCCTAGAGGGATGAAACATTTGTGTGATGCAGTTTTATTCCAAATTTGACCATATTGTATCTAATTTTCTTTTTTTTATTGAAGGAAATGTTAACCATTTGAGTCTTTTTTTTTGTACAATTTTCAAAGATTTTCCCTTTGTTAGCCTCTTTTGTGACTCTCGTGTTGTATAATTACTATATCGAGCGATGTTTCCGGTGTTTTTATCATGAAGTGCTTGTTTGTACACCCCGAGAAGTCTTTGATTCCGAGCAAGGTGCCTCATTTTGACCTCATTGATATTCCCTGCACACTATGTAGATTTCCGTTTCTCGTGTTATCTCGGGGCGCTGGCGTCATTTGCTCACACATGATTGATAAAACGCATTGCGCATGAGCGACCCTAGGAAATAGGAACCTTAACTATCATAGAAAAGATATGTAACGTGTGTTTATGCAAAGACTACATAGATATGCAAACCGTACTACCCTTATTATTCTCGCCTTTGCATCTAGTTATTTAAATGTTTGCAAAAGTAGACATTTGGTCTCTCTGCATTTCATATGTTATATGTATATCTTGGTATATATGCAGATCATATGAGAAATCCAAACGTTAGGTAAGGACACAGCTAAGAAATGTGAAGACACCAAAACTAAAAAGCAAGCAACAGAGGGGAACATTGAAACATAAGGAAAAACAAAACTAAGAACTGAAGAGACACCGAAGCGTAAGGAAAAACAACATCAGAAACTGATGAGACACAAAAATAAGAAAGACAGAAACATTTATTGAGGAGATACCAAAATAAAAGGGAAGACAGCAACATATAATGGGGAGACATCACAACGAGAAAAAAGACAGCAACATATACTGAGGATACACCGAAACGATAGGGAAGACAGCAAAATGTACTGAGGAGACACCAAAACAAGAAGGAATGAAATAACAGGAACAAAGGAGACACCGAAAAAAAGAAGACAAAAACACGAGCTGAGGAGACATGAAAAGGAAAACAACAGGACATAAAGTAACATGAAAACAAAAGGCAAAACAACAGAAGAAACCGAGGATACATCTGAGTAAAAGGTGAAACCACAACAAGAAGATGACACAAAAGACACATAAGTGAATAATACCTTTCAGTAAAACAAATAGAATTAGACACAGTAGAGCCAAATAACGAATGGAATTGCAACAGAGAGCTTACCGTTGACTGAGAAACGAAGGACAAGACAAGGATTTTTTAAAAAGATAAACAAAAACAAAAGGTTATGAATAAAAGAATGAAATAAAAAAAATGACGGAGTGATAAGAAATGAAATGAAAGATAAAAACAGGCATGGAGAAAGCACTGAATACAAGTACAGCTGTTAATGAACAATTGTATGAAAAATAAGAAAACGACAAAATGGCGTCCCTAAAGCGATACTGATGCAAGACATTTCAGGGAACATGGCAGTATAAAATTATCGAAAGCGTGATCAAAGTCGTCAATTTCTTTTAAAGAAGATTGGTATTATCAAAAACTCGAATATGTGAACTTGTCGATATTTTAATGTTCGGTTCGATAGTCGTTTGTGGAAGAGAGGTCCAGTTCCTTTGGTTTAATAGGAATTTCGATTAAGTCGTGCTGATTAAATAACGAAAAATGCCACAGTATATCAGAGTTTAACATACCTCTCTTAGAACTGTGAGCAATCTATTATTATCATTGCATATTTGTAGAATTATTATCACTAAAATATTAAATACAGAAATTTTACATGGATATTATACATATAGTGGCCTGTTGCCAAGTGGATGAACACAGCCTAGCTAAAGTTATAGTCATCTATTTTAAAACTACACTGTGTAACACATTAAATAACACGCCTAGAAAACTACGTCAAATGAATGATTTGTTGGATGTAAAATGACATGACACAGGAATATAGTTCGTCGTGAGTTTAAATTTCAATATGTACCTTATGAAAATATAGTTTCCGAAATAGGATATCCTATCGGATGTAGCATGCATACAAGTCCGTTTAATTAATACATCGTTAATGGATACGCTCTCCTTTTCCCAAACACTTCCTGGAAATTGAGAGCTTATAGTTTCTGCTTTTATTTAACTGTTACTCACGTTACTGTGTGTTGACGCTGCAAATTTCCATTCTTACCATAATTATATCTATACATGGGTCCCCCATAAATCTATATCCTCATATTGGATACGGTTTATACGTACTTAAATTAAGAATTTAAAACAAGACATGTAGATGTTTCATTCGCTTTCTGGTGTCAAATGGATGTTGCTGAACTACAATAGTGATAGCACCTCTTCATCAGTCTCTGAAAAGTAGAATATATTGTGATAATCTTTAAACAGCTACCGTAGTTTGCAACAAAAGTTTAGAAACAAACAAATGAACAACAAAAAAAGCAAAAACAAAAACGAAAAAAATAAACAAAAAAAAAAAAAAAACAAAAAACAAGAAAACAAAAAAACAAAAAACAAAAAATAACAACATTTCAACACCATCCAAACTCAAATTCAGTAAAACTGTGACAAATTATGAAACAATGAAAGCTTTTCATTGAGCCGCCTGAAAAAGATGAACAGGTGTTCCGGAAGAGTAAGCGTCGTTTGAGTAAATGAGTTGCTACTTCAGTCCACGCTTAAAGCAAGCGGGCACTTTATAGATGAACTTCCATGCCCTTTTCCATGTCTTTCTGTCGTCTTCATTAATCTTATTAGTTTCTTGGTAGATACGTAATGATTCATTTTCAATTGAAAAGGTTTGATTTCGACAGAATAGCGTGTTTTCTGACAGTAAAGAGTCCTGATGGCTTAGATGTAATTGAATTCACTAATGGATGTCGCTTCATTGCCGTGTCATTCATTCAACCCTTTTGTCGGTAAGCACTGTCACGTGATATTAGGAACTATGTTTTCAGACTAAAATGTACATGGAAATCAAGACGAACTGTCTGAACGATCATACAATTACAATGAAAATAAGTCTAATGACTCAAAAAAGTTTGCATTGATCGTTCTAGACATTCTAGACTTGTGGCTATGTGTTGCATGTGATGTGAAATAAATGTTACTTCTATACACAATACAGATATGAAACTCAAATAAGAGTTCCTGGGGCCTGTGTGGTAGCTGTCATATTGGAATCCTTAATTCCTATTGTAATAGTGTCTCCAAGATTTCTTTTGTTTTAGTGTCTACTTATTTCCGTTTGTTTGAGTGTCTCCTTAATTCCATTTGTTTTATTGTTTCCTTCATAACCTTTGTTTGAGTGTCTCCTTAATTCTCTTTGTTTGAGTGTCTCCTTAATTCCATTTGTTTTATTGTTTCCTTCATAACCTTTGTTTGAGTGTCTCCTTCGTTACCTTTGTATTAGTGTCTCCTTAATTCCCTTTGTTTGAGTGTCTCTTTAATTCCCTTTGTTTTAGTGTCTCCTTCATTCGTTTTGTTTGAGTGTCTCCTTCATCCCATTTGTTTTAGTGTCTCCTTAATTCCCTTTGTATGTGTGTCTCTTTAATTCCCTTTGTTTGTGTGTCTCCTTAATTCCCTTTGTTTTATTGTTTCCTTCATAACTTTTGTTTGTGTGTCTCCTTCGTTACCTTTGTTTTAGTGTCTCCTTATTTCCCTTTGTTTGAGTGTTTCCTTCATAACCTTTGTTTGAGTGTCTCCTTCGTTACCTTTGTTTGAGTGTCCCCTTCATTCCCTTTGCTTGCGTGTCTCCTTCATAACCTTTGTTTTAGAGTCCCCTTCATTCTCTTTCTTTGAGTGTCTCCTTATTTCCCTTTGTTTGAGTGTCTCCTTCATTCTCTTTGTTTGAGTGTCTCCTTCATTCTCTTTCTTTGAGTGTCTCCTTATTTCCCTTTGTTTGAGTGTCTCCTTCATTCTCTTTGTTTGAGTGTCTCCTTCATTACCTTTGTTTCAGTGTCCCTTTAATTCCCTTTGTTTGAGTGTCTCCTTCATTCTCTTTGTTTTAGTGTCTCCTTCATTACCTTTGTTTCAGTGTCCCTTTAATTCCCTTTGTTTGAGTGTCTCCTTCATTCCCTTTGTTTTAGTGTCTCCTTAATTTCCTTTGTTTGAGTGTCTCCTTCATTCCATTTGTTTAAGTGTCTCCTTCATAACCTTTGTTTGAGTGTCTCCTTCATTCCTTTTGTTTTAGTGTCTCCTTCATTCCATTTGTTTAAGTGTCTCCTTCATTCCCTTTGTTTGAGTGTCTCCATCATTCCCTTTGTTTGAGTGTCTCCTTCATTCTCTTTGTTTGAGTGTCTCCTTCATTCCTTTTGTTTTAGTGTCTCCTTCATTCCATTTGTTTAAGTGTCTCCTTCATTCCCTTTGTTTGAGTGTCTCCTTCATTCCCTTTGTTTGAGTGCCTCCTTCATTCCCTTTTGTATAAGTATCTCCTTCATTCCTTCTGTTTAAGTGTCTCCTTCATTCCTTTTTGTTTGAGTGTCTCCTTAATTCCCTTTGTTTGAGTGTCTCCTTCATTCCCTTTGCTTGAGTGTCTCCTTCATTCCTTTTGTTTGAGTGTCTCCATCATTCCATTTGTTTAAGTGTCTCCTTAATTCCCTTTGTTTGAGTGTCTCCTTTATTCCCTTTGTTTAAGTGTCTCCTTCATTACCTTTGTTTAAGTGTCTCCTAAATTCCCTTTGTTTGAGTGTCTCCTTCATTCCCTTTGTTTGAGTGTATCTTCATTCTCTTTGTTTAAGTGTCTCCTTCATTATCTTTGTTTAAGTGTCTCCTAAATTCCCTTTGTTTGAGTGTCCCCTTCATTCTCTTTGTTTGAGTGTATCTTCATTCTCTTTGTTTAAGTGTCTCCTTCATTACCTTTTTTTAAGTGTCTCCTAAATTCCCTTTGTTTGAGTGTCTCCTTCATTACCTTTGTTTAAGTGTCTCCTAAATTCCCTTTGTTTGAGTGTCTCCTTCATTACCTTTGTTTAAGTGTCTCCTTCATCCCCTTTGTTTAAGTGTCTCCTAAATTCCCTTTGTTTGAGTGTCTCCTTCATTCCCTTTGTTTGAGTGTCTCCTTCATTCTCTTTGTTTGAGTGTATCTTCATTGTCATTGTTTAAGTGTCTCCTTCATTACCTTTGTTTAAGTGTCTCCTAAATTCCCTTTGTTTGAGTGTCTCCTTCATTCCCTTTGTTTGAGTGTCTCCTTCATTCTCTTTGTTTGAGTGTCTCCTTCATTCTCTTTGTTTGAGTGTCTCCTTCATTCTCTTTGTTTAAGTGTCTCCTTCATCCCCTTTGTTTGAGTGTCTCCTTAATTCCCTTTGTTTGAGTGTCTCCTTCATTCCTTTTGTTTTAGTGTCTCCTTCATTCCATTTGTTTGAGTGTCTCCTTCATTCCCTTTGTTTGAGTGTCTCCTTCATTCTCTTTGTTTGAGTGTCTCCTTAATTCCCTTTGTTTGAGTGTCTCCTTCATTCTCTTTGTTTGAGTGTCTCCTTAATTCCCTTTGTTTGAGTGTCTCCTTAATTCTCTTTGTTTGAGTGTCTCCTTCATTCTCTTTGTTTGAGTGTCTCCTTCATAACCTTTGTTTGAGTGTGTCCTTAATTCCCTTTGTTTTAGTGTCTCCTTAATTCTCTTTGTTTGAGTGTCTCCTTCATTCTCTTTGTTTGAGTGTCTCCTTCATAACCTTTGTTTGAGTGTCTCCTTCATTCTCTTTGTTTGAGTGTCTCCTTAATTCCCTTTGTTTGAGTGTCTCCTTAATTCTCTTTGTTTGAGTGTCTCCTTCATTCTCTTTGTTTGAGTGTCTCCTTCATTCTCTTTGTTTGAGTGTCTCCTTCATTCTCTTTGTTTGAGTGTCTCCTTAATTCCCTTTGTTTGAGTGTCTCCTTAATTCCCTTTGTTTGAGTGTCTCCCTCATTCCCTTTGTTTGAGTGTCTCCATCATTCCATTTGTTTAAGTGTCTCCTTAATTCCCTTTGTTTGAGTGTCTCCTTTATTCCCTTTGTTTAAGTGTCTCCTTCATTACCTTTGTTTAAGTGTCTCCTAAATTCCCTTTGTTTGAGTGTCTCCTTCATTCCCTTTGTTTGAGTGTATCTTCATTCTCTTTGTTTAAGTGTCTCCTTCATTACCTTTGTTTAAGTGTCTCCTAAATTCCCTTTGTTTGAGTGTCTCCTTCATTCCCTTTGTTTGAGTGTATCTTCATTCTCTTTGTTTAAGTGTCTCCTTCATTACCTTTGTTTAAGTGTCTCCTTCATCCCCTTTGTTTAAGTGTCTCCTAAATTCCCTTTGTTTGAGTGTCTCCTTCATTCCCTTTGTTTGAGTGTCTCCTTCATTCTCTTTGTTTGAGTGTCTCCTTCATTCCATATGTTTAAGTGTCTCCTTCATTCCATTTGTTTGAGTGTCTCCTTCATTCCCTTTGTTTGAGTGTCTCCTTCATTCTCTTTGTTTGAGTGTCTCCTTAATTCCCTTTGTTTGAGTGTCTCCTTCATTCTCTTTGTTTGAGTGTCTCCTTAATTCCCTTTGTTTGAGTGTCTCCTTAATTCTCTTTGTTTGAGTGTCTCCTTCATTCTCTTTGTTTGAGTGTCTCCTTCATAACCTTTGTTTGAGTGTCTCCTTAATTCCCTTTGTTTGAGTGTCTCCTTAATTCTCTTTGTTTGAGTGTCTCCTTCATTCTCTTTGTTTGAGTGTCTCCTTCATAACCTTTGTTTGAGTGTCTCCTTCATTCTCTTTGTTTGAGTGTCTCCTTAATTCCCTTTGTTTGAGTGTCTCCTTAATTCTCTTTGTTTGAGTGTCTCCTTAATTCTCTTTGTTTAAGTGTCTCCTTCATTCTCTTTGTTTGAGTGTCTCCTTCATTCTCTTTGTTTGAGTGTCTCCTTAATTCCCTTTGTTTGAGTGTCTCCTTAATTCCCTTTGTTTGAGTGTCTCCTTCATTCCCTTTGCTTGAGTGTCTCCTTCATTCCTTTTGTTTGAGTGTCTCCATCATTCCATTTGTTTAAGTGTCTCCTTAATTCCCTTTGTTTGAGTGTCTCCTTTATTCCCTTTGTTTAAGTGTCTCCTTCATTACCTTTGTTTAAGTGTCTCCTAAATTCCCTTTGTTTGAGTGTCTCCTTCATTCCCTTTGTTTGAGTGTATCTTCATTCTCTTTGTTTAAGTGTCTCCTTCATTATCTTTGTTTAAGTGTCTCCTAAATTCCCTTTGTTTGAGTGTCTCCTTCATTCTCTTTGTTTGAGTGTATCTTCATTCTCTTTGTTTAAGTGTCTCCTTCATTACCTTTGTTTAAGTGTCTCCTAAATTCCCTTTGTTTGAGTGTCTCCTTCATTCCCTTTGTTTGAGTGTATCTTCATTCTCTTTGTTTAAGTGTCTCCTTCATTACCTTTGTTTAAGTGTCTCCTTCATCCCCTTTGTTTAAGTGTCTCCTAAATTCCCTTTGTTTGAGTGTCTCCTTCATTCCCTTTGTTTGAGTGTCTCCTTCATTCTCTTTGTTTGAGTGTATCTTCATTCTCTTTGTTTAAGTGTCTCCTTCATTACCTTTGTTTAAGTGTTTCCTTAATTTCCTTTGTTTGAGTGTCTCCTTCATTCCATTTGTTTAAGTGTCTCCTTCATAACCTTTGTTTGAGTGTCTCCTTTGTTTTAGTGTCTCCTTCAGTTTAAGTCTCCTTCATTCCCTTTGTTTGAGTGTCTCCTTCATTCCTTTGTTTGAGTGTCTCCTTCATTCTCTTTGTTTGAGTGTCTCCTTCATTCCTTTTGTTTTAGTGTCTCCTTCATTCCATTTGTTTAAGTGTCTCCTTCATTCCCTTTGTTTGAGTGTCTCCTTCATTCCCTTTTGTTTGAGTGTCTCCATCATTCCATTTGTTTAAGTGTCTCCTTCATTACCTTTGTTGTTTGAGTGTCTCCTTCCTTCATTCTCTTTGTTTGAGTGTCTCCTTCATTCCTTTGTTTGAGTGTCTCCTTCATCTTTGTTTGAGTGTCTCTTTTCTCTTTGTTTAATTCTCCTTTGTTTGAGTGTCTCCTTCATTCCCTTTGTTTGAGTGTCTCCTTCATTCTCTTTGTTTGAGTGTCTCCTTAATTCCCTTTGTTTGAGTGTCTCCTTCATTCTCTTTGTTTGAGTGTCTCCTTAATTCCCTTTGTTTGAGTGTCTCCTTAATTCTCTTTGTTTGAGTGTCTCCTTCATTCTCTTTGTTTGAGTGTCTCCTTCATAACCTTTGTTTGAGTGTCTCCTTAATTCCCTTTGTTTGAGTGTCTCCTTAATTCTCTTTGTTTGAGTGTCTCCTTCATTCTCTTTGTTTGAGTGTCTCCTTCATTCTCTTTGTTTTGTTTGAGTGTCTCCTTAATTCCCTTTGTTTGAGTGTCTCCTTAATTCTCTTTGTTTGAGTGTCTCCTTAATTCTCTTTGTTTAAGTGTCTCCTTCATTCTCTTTGTTTGAGTGTCTCCTTCATTCTCTTTGTTTGAGTGTCTCCTAAATTCCCTTTGTTTGAGTGTCTCCTTAATTCCCTTTGTTTGAGTGTCTCCTTCATTCCCTTTGCTTGAGTGTCTCCTTCATTCCTTTTGTTTGAGTGTCTCCATCATTCCATTTGTTTAAGTGACTCCTTAATTCCCTTTGTTTGAGTGTCTCCTTTATTCCCTTTGTTTAAGTGTCTCCTTCATTACCTTTGTTTAAGTGTCTCCTAAATTCCCTTTGTTTGAGTGTCTCCTTCATTCCCTTTGTTTGAGTGTATCTTCATTCTCTTTGTTTAAGTGTCTCCTTCATTATCTTTGTTTAAGTGTCTCCTAAATTCCCTTTGTTTGAGTGTCCCCTTCATTCTCTTTGTTTGAGTGTATCTTCATTCTCTTTGTTTAAGTGTCTCCTTCATTACCTTTGTTTAAGTGTCTCCTAAATTCCCTTTGTTTGAGTGTCTCCTTCATTCCCTTTGTTTGAGTGTATCTTCATTCTCTTTGTTTAAGTGTCTCCTTCATTACCTTTGTTTAAGTGTCTCCTTCATCCCCTTTGTTTAAGTGTCTCCTAAATTCCCTTTGTTTGAGTGTCTCCTTCATTCCCTTTGTTTGAGTGTCTCCTTCATTCTCTTTGTTTGAGTGTATCTTCATTCTCTTTGTTTAAGTGTCTCCTTCATTACCTTTGTTTAAGTGTTTCCTTAATTTCCTTTGTTTGAGTGTCTCCTTCATTCCATTTGTTTAAGTGTCTCCTTCATAACCTTTGTTTGAGTGTCTCCTTCATTCCTTTTGTTTTAGTGTCTCCTTCATTCCATTTGTTTAAGTGTCTCCTTCATTCCCTTTGTTTGAGTGTCTCCATCATTCCCTTTGTTTGAGTGTCTCCTTCATTCTCTTTGTTTGAGTGTCTCCTTCATTCCTTTTGTTTTAGTGTCTCCTTCATTCCATTTGTTTAAGTGTCTCCTTCATTCCCTTTGTTTGAGTGTCTCCTTCATTCCCTTTTGTTTGAGTGTCTCCATCATTCCATTTGTTTAAGTGTCTCCTTCATTACCTTTGTTTAAGTGTCTCCTTCATCCCCTTTGTTTAAGTGTCTCCTAAATTCCCTTTGTTTGAGTGTCTCCTTCATTCCCTTTGTTTGAGTGTCTCCTTCATTCTCTTTGTTTGAGTGTATCTTCATTCTCTTTGTTTAAGTGTCTCCTTCATTCCATTTGTTTGAGTGTCTCCTTCATTCCCTTTGTTTGAGTGTCTCCTTCATTCTCTTTGTTTGAGTGTCTCCTTAATTCCCTTTGTTTGAGTGTCTCCTTCATTCTCTTTGTTTGAGTGTCTCCTTAATTCCCTTTGTTTGAGTGTCTCCTTAATTCTCTTTGTTTGAGTGTCTCCTTCATTCTCTTTGTTTGAGTGTCTCCTTCATAACCTTTGTTTGAGTGTCTCCTTAATTCCCTTTGTTTGAGTGTCTCCTTAATTCTCTTTGTTTGAGTGTCTCCTTCATTCTCTTTGTTTAAGTGTCTCCTTCATTACCTTTGTTTAAGTGTCTCCTTCATTCCCTTTGTTTAAGTGTCTCCTTAATTCCCTTTGTTTGAGTGTCTCCTTCATTCCCTTTGTTTGAGTGTCTCCTTCATTCTCTTTGTTTGAGTGTATCTTCATTCTCTTTGTTTAAGTGTCTCCTTCATTACCTTTGTTTAAGTGTTTCCTTAATTTCCTTTGTTTGAGTGTCTCCTTAATTCTCTTTGTTTGAGTGTCTCCTTCATTCTCTTTGTTTGAGTGTCTCCTTCATTCCTTTTGTTTTAGTGTCTCCTTCATTCCATTTGTTTAAGTGTCTCCTTCATTCCCTTTGTTTGAGTGTCTCCATCATTCCCTTTGTTTGAGTGTCTCCTTCATTCTCTTTGTTTGAGTGTCTCCTTCATTCCTTTTGTTTTAGTGTCTCCTTCATTCCATTTGTTTAAGTGTCTCCTTCATTCCCTTTGTTTGAGTGTCTCCTTCATTCCCTTTGTTTGAGTGCCTCCTTCATTCCCTTTTGTATAACATTCATTCCTTCTGTTTAAGTGTCTCCTTCATTCCTTTTTGTTTGAGTGTCTCCTTAATTCCCTTTGTTTGAGTGTCTCCTTCATTCCCTTTGCTTGAGTGTCTCCTTCATTCCTTTTGTTTGAGTGTCTCCATCATTCCATTTGTTTAAGTGTCTCCTTAATTCCCTTTGTTTGAGTGTCTCCTTTATTCCCTTTGTTTAAGTGTCTCCTTCATTACCTTTGTTTAAGTGTCTCCTAAATTCCCTTTGTTTGAGTGTCTCCTTCATTCCCTTTGTTTGAGTGCCTCCTTCATTCCCTTTTGTATAAGTATCTCCTTCATTATCTTTGTTTAAGTGTCTCCTTCATCCCCTTTGTTTAAGTGTCTCCTAAATTCCCTTTGTTTGAGTGTCTCCTTCATTCCCTTTGTTTGAGTGTCTCCTTCATTCTCTTTGTTTGAGTGTATCTTCATTCTCTTTGTTTAAGTGTCTCCTTCATTACCTTTGTTTAAGTGTCTCCTAAATTCCCTTTGTTTGAGTGTCTCCTTCATTCCCTTTGTTTGAGTGTCTCCTTCATTCTCTTTGTTTGAGTGTCTCCTTCATTCTCTTTGTTTGAGTGTCTCCTTCATTCTCTTTGTTTAAGTGTCTCCTTCATCCCCTTTGTTTGAGTGTCTCCTTAATTCCCTTTGTTTGAGTGTCTCCTTCATTCCTTTTGTTTTAGTGTCTCCTTCATTCCATTTGTTTGAGTGTCTCCTTCATTCCCTTTGTTTGAGTGTCTCCTTCATTCTCTTTGTTTGAGTGTCTCCTTAATTCCCTTTGTTTGAGTGTCTCCTTCATTCTCTTTGTTTGAGTGTCTCCTTAATTCCCTTTGTTTGAGTGTCTCCTTAATTCTCTTTGTTTGAGTGTCTCCTTCATTCTCTTTGTTTGAGTGTCTCCTTCATAACCTTTGTTTGAGTGTCTCCTTAATTCCCTTTGTTTGAGTGTCTCCTTAATTCTCTTTGTTTGAGTGTCTCCTTCATTCTCTTTGTTTGAGTGTCTCCTTCATAACCTTTGTTTGAGTGTCTCCTTCATTCTCTTTGTTTGAGTGTCTCCTTAATTCCCTTTGTTTGAGTGTCTCCTTAATTCTCTTTGTTTGAGTGTCTCCTTAATTCTCTTTGTTTAAGTGTCTCCTTCATTCTCTTTGTTTGAGTGTCTCCTTCATTCTCTTTGTTTGAGTGTCTCCTTAATTCCCTTTGTTTGAGTGTCTCCTTAATTCTCTTTGTTTGAGTGTCTCCTTAATCCCCTTTGTTTGAGTGTCTCCTTCATTCTCTTTGTTTAAGTGTCTTCTTCATCCCCTTTGTTTGAGTGTCTCCTTCATTCCTTTTGTTTGAGTGTCTCCTTCATTCCTTTTGTTTTAGTGTCTCCTTCATTCCATTTGTTTGAGTGTCTCCTTCATTCCCTTTGTTTAAGTGTCTCCTAAATTCCCTTTGTTTGAGTGTCTCCTTCATTCCCTTTGTTTGAGTGTATCTTCATTCTCTTTGTTTAAGTGTCTCCTTCATTACCTTTGTTTAAGTGTCTCCTCAATTCCCTTTGTTTGAGTGTCCCCTTCATTCTCTTTGTTTGAGTGTATCTTCATTCTCTTTGTTTAAGTGTCTCCTTCATTACCTTTGTTTAAGTGTCTCCTAAATTCCCTTTGTTTGAGTGTCTCCTTCATTCCCTTTGTTTGAGTGTATCTTCATTCTCTTTGTTTAAGTGTCTCCTTCATTACCTTTGTTTAAGTGTCTCCTTCATCCCCTTTGTTTAAGTGTCTCCTAAATTCCCTTTGTTTGAGTGTCTCCTTCATTCCCTTTGTTTGAGTGTCTCCTTCATTCTCTTTGTTTGAGTGTATCTTCATTCTCTTTGTTTAAGTGTCTCCTTCATTATCTTTGTTTAAGTGTCTCCTAAATTCCCTTTGTTTGAGTGTCTCCTTCATTCCCTTTGTTTGAGTGTCTCCTTCATTCTCTTTGTTTGAGTGTCTCCTTCATTCTCTTTGTTTGAGTGTCTCCTTCATTCCCTTTGTTTGAGTGTCTCCTTCATTCCTTTTGTTTTAGTGTCTCCTTCATTCCATTTGTTTGAGTGTCTCCTTCATTCCCTTTGTTTGAGTGTCTCCTTCATTCTCTTTGTTTGAGTGTCTCCTTAATTCCCTTTGTTTGAGTGTCTCCTTCATTCTCTTTGTTTGAGTGTCTCCTTCATAACCTTTGTTTGAGTGTCTCCTTAATTCCCTTTGTTTGAGTGTCTCCTTAATTCTCTTTGTTTGAGTGTCTCCTTCATTCTCTTTGTTTGAGTGTCTCCTTCATAACCTTTGTTTGAGTGTCTCCTTAATTCCCTTTGTTTGAGTGTCTCCTTAATTCTCTTTGTTTGAGTGTCTCCTTCATTCTCTTTGTTTGAGTGTCTCCTTCATAACCTTTGTTTGAGTGTCTCCTTCATTCTCTTTGTTTGAGTGTCTCCTTAATTCTCTTTGTTTGAGTGTCTCCTTAATTCTCTTTGTTTGAGTGTTTCCTTAATTCTCTTTGTTTAAGTGTCTCCTTCATTCTCTTTGTTTGAGTGTCTCCTTCATTCTCTTTGTTTGAGTGTCTCCTTAATTCCCTTTGTTTGAGTGTCTCCTTAATTCACTTTGTTTGAGTGTCTCCTTAATCCCCTTTGTTTGAGTGTCTCCTTCATTCTCTTTGTTTAAGTGTCTTCTTCATCCCCTTTGTTTGAGTGTCTCCTTAATTCCCTTTGTTTGAGTGTCTCCTTCATTCCTTTTGTTTTAGTGTCTCCTTCATTCCAATTGTTTGAGTGTCTCCTTCATTCCCTTTGTTTGAGTGTCTCCTTCATTCTCTTTGTTTGAGTGTCTCCTTAATTCCCTTTGTTTGAGTGTCTCCTTCATTCTCTTTGTTTGAGTGTCTCCTTCATAACCTTTGTTTGAGTGTCTCCTTAATTCCCTTTGTTTGAGTGTCTCCTTAATTCTCTTTGTTTGAGTGTCTCCTTAATTCCCTTTGTTTTAGTGTCTCCTTAATTCTCTTTGTTTGAGTGTCTCCTTAATTCTCTTTGTTTGAGTGTCTCCTTAATTCCCTTTGTTTGAGTGCCTCCTTCATAACCTTTGTTTGAGTGTCTCCTTAATTCCCTTTGTTTGAGTGTCTCCTTAATTCTCTTTGTTTGAGTGTCTCCTTAATTCCCTTTGTTTGAGTGTCTCCTTTATTCCCTTTGTTTTAGTGTCTCCTTCATTCCATTTGTTTGAGTGTTTCCTTAATTCCCTTTGTTTTAGTGTCTCCTTAATTCCCTTTGTGTGAGTGTCTCCTTAATTTCTTTATCTTTGGTGTCTCCTTTCCTTTTGTTTGACGAGGACGAAAAACTAATGATGAAAATAAATGCGATAAAATTGTTCTTGATTTTCAACAAAGATATTTCTCTTTCGTGATCAAGTTAATTATCAAGACATTCACAGCTAGATATATTTGTTTCGTGTGAAGGAGATTGCCTATTTGTGACGTCATTCAGATTAGGGCATGACAACTATGACCTGGCCAAATGTGAAACCCACCACAGATACAAAACACGTCAAATCCCAGGATGAAAGAAAGGGCGTAGAATCCTGTAATTGTCGATAGGATCAGATATCGATAAGTAAGTGATATTCACGCCATGTATGAAAAGAGGTGAAATCTGATGTTCCTTGTATATGGTATAATTATATCAAGATTAGAAGATAAGAGGTGCGTTATAGTTATTTTTCCGCGTAACGATGCACAGAACACAAACGTGTGGATATAATGAACGAGAGAATCTTGCTGCAAAAATCAATAAAAGTTGTTATACGCTAAAATCCCGCCGACGCCTCGTGACATCGAACACAGCCAGGAATATTAATAGTGGCACTGCCTTGTCAGATGCTGAGGCTGGCAGCTGTGCTTGGTATCTTACACCTGAATGTAAATCAGAGGAAAAATAAGACAAATATATATATATGATAATAAGGGTAATATTATTTGTTTATTCATACTGAAAGAGAAGTGTTATAGTACTATTTCAACACACTTGAACTACATGTTCTGTTGTTTGTCATAAGTTTGCTTCGGAGTAAAGGTGTGTGGACACTATTCTACATGTTGCTAGTTTGCAGTAAGCGTGCTATCCTGACACAGGTAAGTGCATCACGTTTACAAATTTCTTCTTTTTTTTTCATCAATGTCTGAAAGTTAAAGGGAAAAAAATCGTTTATACCAGCTAAATACTACCTGAATGCAGCCTACATTTACTTTCATTACAACTAACTCATTAACAGATGTTGTCCGTCTGTTGTTTTCTATTAAGAACGATTTGTCACGGTAATCTATATGTAATCGATACATACCATGTGTTTTGTTAGATTGAAGGTACAGATTTCATCAATCGTTTGAAATCAGTATCATTGAATCCCTGTGTATTTACGTTATTGTATTGTTTAACAATGCGCGGAGGTTATTGATTTCATGAAATCCATTCTCTCAATAACATCGTCTGTGTGTTAATTAAAGGTAGCGTCTGTTTCATCTATTTCCATTTGACCTGACTTCTAATGTTAAAGCGTTATTTTTCGTGGGATTTTATTTTCATTGCATTCATTGGTACTCTAAATCCGGGAATTTATATCACACGAAATAATACACAGATTATAATTGATATGGATTATCATACTTGTGGATTTCGTGAGCAAGATTTATTCACAAAATCAATTACCGATGAAAATGTATAAACTTTTTGTGTAAAACCACGAAATTATTTTACAACATATCATTTATCTATGTTACAGAATAGATAATTGATAGTGCGTCAATCAAATTTACTCGAAAACTTTTTCACGATAATTGACCTTTGCTCACTAGTAGCCTTCCAGCTTTCTTAGATCTAAGGCGTTCTTCCAGTTAAAGATACATGTACGGCCTGTTGTCAATAACAACATATATTTCGGAACATTTTTCCTGGGTTGGTGGCGTACACATAATTCTATAAAACAATCAGTTAGAAAAGTATGTGTATTGTTTCGATAACTACACTGTCACCTTAATCAGTGTACAGTGATTTTTTTTCTGAATTATACTTTGTACAAAATGGAAACAAATTCACTCTACTTTCCGGTTAAAGTATAATCTTACTCACCCTCAGGCGGAAGTCGGGAAAAAAACTATGGTTCTCTTTATTTTTGTATATCGTCTTTGAAAGTAGTGTAAATATAACCCTGGTAAATACTAGACACAATATACCGCTGGCTAGAGAGAACTTCTCTTAAGCTCGATCGGCTGAGCGTTAGATTAGTAAAACCAGAGGTCCCGAGTTCGAATCCTATAGGATACATTAGAATAGATATTGACTTCTGTCACATAAATAAGAACCCTTTAAAAATAATAAACTTCTCAGTAATTTGAATTAAGACAAGCTTCACGTATCGTGTAGTTTACTCTTCATTTTATGTTGCAGGATATGTGTTTTTTTATTAGTGATATAATTAAATGTTCCCAAAGTGATGACTTTCGAAGGCGCCCGCCATGTAAATTTTGGTCAATCCAATTAAGCAATGCCACGTTCCCACATGAGAACAAGGTATACAACAACGGACCAGCAGGCAAACCAACGAGCATCAGACATGTTCAGCTTCATGTCTCTTAAAAAAACAGAATGTCTTCGTCATGACGACCGTAAAATTTCCCAAACTAACATGTTTTGCTTTATAACAATTTCCATAATATTTCAATTGCAAATAATATTTAAAACATGTTAATTTACATATTGCAATAAATCTACACTCATTAAAAATTCGTGATACGAAACTAAATTTACAAACTGGCTTTAAAATGCCAATAATCGATACCTTTTTTCTCGACAAGCGACAAAGATTTGCCGTTGTAAACATTATTTTTTCAGCAATGGTCATCTGACTATGACAGCAATTAAATTCCAGGTATTTTTTAAACACTAGAATGACAATGAAATATTACTCAACTATTGAACATATGTTACATCGTTACCAATGGGTAAAAGCGAACATCCACACTGCCTCCAGCTAACAATTCTCATCTAATTAATTATTGTGCTGGCAGTATGCTGGAATCCATTATTTGGTTAATTTCGCAGTGACGTGTTATGACATAGAGATATAAAAACAGAAGCATGTATATTTAATTAATTTTTGTTTACGTTGTTTGTTTTTCTGTAAAACTTGAGAACAGTGTGTATATTTCATTAATCAAATTCCCTGTTGACAAATAATGTCGATTTCATTTGGTAGTCGCGTTTTCGTTTTCCGAAACATAAACAATTAAAGAGTACAGGAATATAAACAAAGCCTAAATTCTACATTATAATTCTATGGAGAGATTTTATCATTCCCAATACGACATCAATGTCAATTTTGATTCATAAAACATTGTGTTGTAATTCAATCTGTTTTCGACAAAGAAAATTTTGACAACCACCTGAATATCTCAACCAATTTTTGAGTTATTTACTTTAAAATTATATATTTTCGTGGCGCTTTATTTTCGTGATTTAAAAAAAAAACCCGTAATTTCGCGTTTCATGAAAATCTTGCAAAATTTGGAGGTCATTAAATTTATTGAATTCGAAATTAAGGAAAATCTGCTTGCTCTGTAATAAATAAAGGTCAAAATTATATATTTTCGGTATTTTCGTGATTTAAAAAAAAAACCCGTAATTTCGTGGACGTATGCTTAATAGTTCGAGGACGGATGCATTCGTTGATTAAAAACACCCAGGAAAGCAATGAAAATAAATCGCCCACGAAAACGGAATTTTCAATAGTATTATTGTACTGATAAGCGCCAATTTAATAACCTAGCGTTTAGTTCACAGCAAACAAACACACGAATCACAGCAGTATTTAAGTAGTGATAATGCATATGAACTTTTCTCTTCGAACAACTCGTGTCTGACACAAACTGATTGCAATCAAAGTTCAAATCGAAACGAACTGCGAAACACAACATTTTAAACGAATACTGCTTTCATAAACAAGCGATCTTTAGTTTGTAAAACATAAAAACCATAAAACTACTTCAGTTCACGGGAGAGTGAATATTGCTTTCAAAATGCAATTCAATCATTTTCGTCTAAATCCTTTCCAACTGTTTTGAGAAAAAGGGATCAACAATACTGTATTTTTTCAGCAATATGTGTTGATATTTTATTACATAAAATTCCAAAGACATTTCGTCAGTTCCATGACTTCTAAGTAGCCATCAGGCTCTTAAACGTCCTAACACGTATTACTTTTTCTGTAGACAAACCGGCTTTAGCGACAGTCGTCAAATCGTCAAAAAAAAACCCCACACGTTTCAATCCTTAATGGCCTTTTTCTGCTCCGTATTATAGCAAACTCTGTTTTACTACGTCTTTTCGTCTGCGAACGATGTATGGGTTTGAGAATCACTAACACACACATCATTGGAATCGCGATTCTTGTTCTGTGCTGTCTGGCAGGCTTAGGGTGATATTGTGTGATCACAGCGTGACCGTTAGCTTGACCAGACAGTATGACACAATAAAATGTCCAACGCTCTTCGCTGTTGGAGTCTCCGACTGCGACACAGAGTTTGCAGCCTTACACCTCAAGGTTGTTACCGAGTGCATGCTCGTTCCAAGCGCTATGATCAATCAAAAGTCTAAATTTAAAAGTTGTTTTGTACTTTCGAACAATATCTTCAATTGAATGATGTGATCTTTATTCGATTAAGTTTCATATATAAGGTGCACGTTTATAAATGAATGGGAGATGTTTTCAAATAAACTAACGTGCATTTTGGAGTTGAATAAATAGTCTATATGTTCTAAGTAAAAATAGCTCGGTAACGAATCATCATTGTTGTATTTCAATAAGGATTCACATATTCACGGCAATGTCACTATGTAAACTAACCAGAAGGATATGTCTTTTAAGGGACAATAAAAGCCATCCAGCACGTGACCTCATCACGTTCGTATCGGTGGTTCGCCGTCAAAATAGCTTTTTCAATTGACGGATCACATTGTGGAAATGAAATGATAACTTTATCAAGTACAGGGCATATGACAGCAACATGATCATATGTAAAAGATAACCCTGGTAATATTTTGTAATGACATTCACGGGTTTTGCAGGCAAACATACCGTATTGATTCATATTTTCATGCAAAGGTCATTTATAACTACTATAATTGCCATAACAGATTACGTGTAGGAAAAGACTGATCATGCTGATGTGAGACTGATGTGATATAAAGCATAGAATTTATTTACATTTGAGAATTCAGCGCATTAAAAATTGTGGTTTTGTTTACAAACTGACTGTAAATATCATATTGTTTCTTTATGTACACTATTATGTTTACTGGTTCGATTCCAGTTACCCCAACACTGTCTTTTTATGATGTAATTTAGTCACAAAGGGTATCATAACTCATTTTTGAAGCTAAAATCCTCGTTTACGTTTTCTGTTGAACAATAGCTCTGTAACACATGTAAAACCCATTTTGGTGCTTTATTGAATTGAGATATATTCGCCGTTTGTGAATCATTATCGTAGGAAAATGAGATAACCATGAGCACAAATCTTCCAAAGGTCATGAAAATAATCCAATTAGGAACTCAGTTTCAGCGTTTTTGCTTTTGCCCCTGAGAATGACAATGGAATTTGTGCATGTTTTATTTGTTTAAAGTCTGATTAAATTATTTGAGACATTATGTAATCCCTAAAACCCATTTTTCACGGAAATCACTTGATAACATCTTTTTCTTTTCAATTATTGCGATTTTTACTAACAATGATAGGTAATAATTTGTTTTCAAAATTTGTCCAGTTGACTAACTTATAGCGTAAATATCACAATACCCCTCCCTTCTTCATCTCAGTCCCGAACCTGCTCTGTATTTTTGAAATCCATATTTTCAAATCTTTGATCTTTCTAGATTTGAACTCCTCTTTACCTCTTGGAATCAGTGAAGTCTCCCGAATAAACGGAGCAACTGCTTAATTTGATTTCCACGATTCGTTTTTGAAACAGAGTTTTGAAATATTAGTGTTCTTCTGAAAGTTTGACAGGTTGTTTTCAATTCTTTTTCTTGATATGAATAACTAGTACATGTACGAACCCGCTTTAAACAGATCTATCCATTGTAGTAACGGAAACACGAATTTTGCAGTTTAAGTGAACGAGGTCAGACGATACTACATGAAAAAGTGGAAATAAAGAGCTATCATCTGCACTTCTATATTTGCCACCGATAATTACGTGATGACGACAGAGAGTTTCAGAACTTAACCGATTTATAAATAAGTGAACCTTTGTCGTTATTTTAAACAAATAATAATTATAATGTGTAATGAAAGTTTTTAATATTTTCTTTGCAATATTGATAGGAATAGTCCAGGGGATGAGATAAGAAAGACGTTTCTAAAGTAAACTAGAAAATTGATATTCTAACCGATATGATATGATATAATCACTATCGTTCTGACTGGACCTAATCTCTGGTAGATATCAAAACTCTACTGAAATAACCTCTAGACTTTGGAGGTTCGAAACTGCCTGCATCAGACGATACCAAATTACTTTTATTTGTATGAATGTCAAACGAACTCGATCTGAAGACCGACCTGAGCTACCTTCCAGATACTGTGGTGCCAAACCATTGATATTTTGCTCGCAAACAAAACCCTGCCGTGATCAGAAGAAAAAAACAACCCCAGTTTTGCAGGATGTAATAAAACAATTGAAAGCTTTCAATTATTTAATTCCTTGCAGAGGTGTCATGATGTTTTATTGTTTAGCATTGAAAGATAAGAATAATATTTCAACACTCGTGTTTAACGTAGCCATTTTGCAATTTATTGACCAACATCCCCGTTCTGTGTCTAGCCTGGTAGGCGATCGATATATAATCCCACTGTTTGACACCAGTCGACACCGTAGTCGAATGTATATCAGAGATTTTGTAATATCTACAACATCCTTTTTTACTGCGCAGATGAAATGTTATCTTTATTGGATTCACGAAGTCACGTGATCATAGAAACTGCCTGATTTTATATGTTGTCTCATCATCGCCACATAAAATAAAGGTTCATAATGGTTTAAAAGCGAGAGCAGGCCATCTTCCGTCTACATCACAAGTAGGGCTGTCGTGTTCGTATGAGTCTGTTTATAAAATGAAGGTGAACGACATTGAAAGCAGGCTGGTTATACTAAAATCATCCGATACACTGTATATGCAAATCACGATATCTATTCAGTTAGCACGCTATTATACCTCCCAATCTAGATTTTGAGATTTCTTTCGACCAATTTCTTCCAAGGCTTCGAAATTTTGGCCTTTAACATCTCTGACGATTCCTCGAAGGACGAAACAGCTGTATGATGCAACCAAATTCATTGTTTGGATCAACTCTATCTAACTTGTATTTATAAGTGCTAATCACTTGTGTGTCTTTTGTACAATTTTTCACCTTTTCATTCTCCATACCGATCCTATGACAAAGATTGGGAAGGCAGACTGCACGCAAAACTGTCATGGCATTAAGCTATGTCCTTGGATAATCTTTAGATTATTGCAACAAGGTTACACATTTCTTGTTTTGTCAATGAAATGAAACATTAATGAATTTACTATATAGAAATGGATTTATCAGCAATAAGCTGATTCATGCTGCTTTGGACTAGTTTGACATTTTCAGATTTTTTCGATCACACGTACATGTACATATCCTTTTCTTGATTAAATGCAATTCTACAAACATGTTTCATTGCCATGGAATGTTCATAGCTACAGCAAAAAAAGAAAGGTTTTTACGCTTCAATGATTTTTCATTTTAAAATGTTTTTGAAATCAAACATCTCGTCCCAACCTTATAAAAAATATGTATTCAAACTACTGGCAACGTCAATTAAAGAGCAGAATGATTTATAAAAATACTTGTAACAGTACACATCATCACGATAGGGAGTCTCTCAGTCTAGCCAACATGTTCTAAACCAATCCATCTTGCCGTTTGATGTTTTGCATGTGGAATACTATTGAAAATACAAGGATGTCGACATTATTGACCAGCTACAAATGTCAGTAAACTGGCATATTTATATTTCATCATACTTAAATTTCTATTGCACATGCAGCTTCAGACACCGAGTAGTCATATTAATTCAATGGTGACATTGTCTATGATATTTGAATTCTACACTTCGAAAAAAAAAACAAGAAAATACCAACCTGGCAACATAATCATAACCCAGATTCTATCAAAACAGGGGAAAGTATTAACAAAAGAAAGATTTAAACGGAGACCTCTGAAAAAGCACAAGGAGAAGTAGAAAAGGGTGTTCTGGAAGAGTAAACGTCTTCTGCTTCATCGATGACACCCGCAATGTAAACCTTGGTTAATCCAAGTAAGTAATGTCACGTTCTCACATGAGATGAACGTATAAAACAACGGATGCAACAGGCAAGCTAACAAGCACCAAACACATCAAGTTTCAAATCACACCAAGAAATGTAATATTTCTCAATGTGATCACTATGGCGACCATAAAACTTCCCCATAATTTGCACATACCTTCATCTTTTGAAACCCCGTGTAAAGATTTTGACAGTTGACGACTTCTTGCACGAAGATCATGATGAGATGACGGAAACATGCCATAGAATATCGAGTCAACTGCGGCATGTAAAAACCATATCGGTTCAGGAGGTCATCACAACGACCTCATTTGGAAATATACAGAAGTTCGACATCACTGGCACTTAGAATATGTAAATCAGATTTGAACTGTCGCACAGCAGAGGTACATGTAACTTCAATCTAAAATACATCAAAGTTCGACATCACTGACACTTAGAATCTGTAAATCAGATTTGAACTGTCTCACAGCAGAGGTACATGTAACTTCAATCTAAAATACATCAAAGTTCGACATCACTGACACTTAGAATCTGTAAATCAGATTTGAACTGTCTCACAGCAGAGGTACATGTAACTTCAATCTAAAATACATCAAAGTTCGACATCACTGACACTTAGAATCTGTAAATCAGATTTGAACTGTCTCACAGCAGAGGTACATGTAACTTCACGCTGAAATAGCTATGGCCTTTTCCTGAAATATTTAAAGTATAATATCACAGTATCGTGTTTGAAATAAGGTATAATCTGTTTGAAGGATAATTTTACTTCCCTCTTGAGATTTGTTATTAATCCGACGTTAGACTTGTTCAAAAGAAGAATTACATCTGGTAAAGTTTTTATGGGGTCGTTTGTTTATTGTATTTTTGGTTGTTTGTATTGTTATTGTTTGGTTGTTTGTTTGTGTGGTGGTTTGGGGTGGGGGTGTCCTTCTTTTCCTGCTATTGTTGTTGTTGTTTGTTTTTTATTGTTTTCTTGACTTTTTATTTGTTATGTTGTTTCTTTCAAATAATTTCATGATGTACGTTATTTCTATCGCTTCAATTAAGATTTAATCAGTTTCAAAGACCCAGTTTTCAATAATAATCAAGGTGTTTTGGAATCATTATTACAAAGTACAACTCCTGCAGACGATTCAACTACAAAACTGTATGATCCGAGTGATTTCAATTTTCTTGTCGTGAAATTTCCATTTCTGGATAAATAGCAACATTTCTACATCCTCATCATATGGTATTGACCTGTCGCGCAGTTATTTCGATATTCGTGGAAAATAATATTATAAATTTTGATTTTAGTTCAAATCCATGAAAAAGAAATAATAAATATGCTTGCAGACATTTTATTAATTACTTCAACATACATGGTTGATGTGTGAAAGGTGCTTACTTTACTGCTGGAAAACATGTTTAAGATTCAGTGTTTAGACATTAAGCTTCAGAAGTGGGTGTGGCTTAATTGATTCACAATACATTCTAGCTAACAACCGAAACAGAACCAGATGGTAGAATGGTTCCTTCTCGTGTCAGCACCTTCCTTACCGTTTTCCATGTTCCTGTCGTTCCTGCATACTACAACTACTACCTTACTGCTGCCACTCTACGTTAACGACAGTCTTACCGATTGAAGCCCATGTTTTTGTTCTGTTTTCTCTTTTTCGAAATATTGACTTTCGTCAAAACATTCTCCTGAAGATATGAATAGATGTTGGCTTAGCCAACCACACATCCAATTGTATTCTTGTAAGGAGTAATTAAATTACCAGTGATAATTTCAAGCACGACTAGGGACTGGCTGTTTTCTATTTTTCAGTTGAACAAAATATAAATTGCATTACGAGTTTCTGGAATGGCTTTTGACTAGTGTGGTAGATATACTTAGATATTGTTCAGATAATTTTTGATGTTGTCTGTTGTAATATAAATCTTTCATTAATGCCTTTTCTTCCTATGCTACCCATACTGCTTTCACGTATTGTCTCTGAAGTAAGTCAGATTTGTTGGTCTGACACCGGAACCAGCGATCGAACTTTGAAAGAAAATAAGGCAACGAAACAAAAATCAATTATTTCCACAAAATTCTGTTACAGTCTTACATTACCGTAATTGAAGACTTTATGTCTTTCTGAGCATAATGTTAACGTTAATTTCCTGTCCTTGGAATGTCTGGTGGATGACGTCATAACTCCATTGAAATTTTCTGGTATGTATAGTGCTGTTGCTATTTGTTGCTTTTATCTTTGAGCAGATATCAGAACAGCCAATCTATTTATTCTTAGCTATGTATACACAACGAAAACATGACTAAGAATTAGTATTCCTGTTGGCATGCAACCTGATTCTAATTTCTCAGTATTCAGCTAATTAATCGATACTTTTAGTGATCCTGTTATACATTGTGGGTTTTCATCAAGATATCTTTCTGTGCATACTTTTCTTCGTTGATGAAAAGTAATCAGAGAATTCACCAGAAATAAACACTATAACTTAAAACAGGTTATTAATTCTTGGACATATGAGTTAACGAAACCCCTATAGAAATTGATGGAAATGGAGATGTGGGTTAGATCACTTTACAATATACCGTTTTATTACCTCGCTCTGCAAAATTTGGCGATCTTTATTACTGCAAAATTGTCGATTGAATACTCTGGTCATCTGGAAGATTGTACAAAATTAGACCCACCCACGTGAAAAACATTTTAATACAAAGAAGATTGAACTGCACCAAACAACTGTTTAGTCCTTCTATGACTCTTAAATGAAAATAAGGGCCTAAAGTTTGAAACTAAAGAGACGAATGACAGAATCTAGATTGGAGCAGGAGCCCCGTAAATAAAATTAATTTAGGATTCATTTGAAAGGAATTAGATCATTTTAAAAAATAAAACTTTTTTTTCTTCAAAAATTTCTGTAATTAAAAGACGTTAGCAATGCACTTTAATCTAGGTTCTACTTATACTGTCAGAATACATTTCGACCGTTGATATAAGATTTTAAACTGTTGACCTTTCAAACGATTTTTTCAACTTGTAATACTAAACCTAACTATACAATGTAATTAGCACGAACCAAGTGTGACTGTCGTTTGTTAACTGATGAGAATGCCAGTTTTCCGTAAGCGGTTGCTATGCTAACGTCTAAAGCCGGCTGTCTCAGGTACCTCCCACACAATATCCAGCTATTCTGGTAAACCTATTGTCTTTGCTTCAGGTCTCACTTGCCAGCAGCAGAATCCATGCTGCACGTGATTCCCGCCAAAGGGATTAACAGTATAATGTTTGCAGACGATAGGGTGCGCGTGGTGTGATACTGATTAAAGATGTTCTTTGGTAAATGTTACAAAGAGCCACACAGATAATAGCTCTAAGTACTCTTCCTTTTGAACAAGATACTGTTGAATCACGTGTTTTCGTGGGTTTCAAATTTCGTGATTTAAAGAAACATAATTTTCATAATTGTTTTTTTGTAATAACCTATTATGTATTATAAGTTTAACATTCTAATTATTCGTTGACATATTGAATTCGAGCGTTTAGATTGTTCTTAAAAATGAACGAAAACAACTCTGACGGAAAATAAGTATTCATAATGCACCAATGCTATGAAGCCTAATTCGACAGACTCCTGTGCATTCCAAACTAATGTGTAAACGGAATCCTAATGATATTCCATAATATATTAGCTAACTAACAATTGTAATTACAACCCACCAAGCCATTTTGAAAACCATGTCATTTATCGCTGAACGCATGGTTATGTTAGAATTGTAGTGTTCATTTAAAGCCCTTATTACTGTCGCCCAGCTTGTCTGTAGTTTAAAGAAGTCGCGAGAGCTCAGTCTGTTGGAACGTTGGTCTACGTCTCATCAGGTGATGATCGCTAGGTCCTTGGCGAAGTTCGACACGCTCTAATCGCTGAGAAACAGACTTGCATGTGCTGCTGTGGCCGTGTCCTCCGTCATGTCATTTTATCCCAATAGCTCTGGTTGGTATGCGACGGATCTCTCGTATGTTGTTCAGTGAAGTAGTCACCAGCTACTACAAAGTAATCCCACGTCAAAATTACCCTGACTGTATAGTGGGCTGAAGCAGCATACAGCGAATAGTTCTTAAGGACATCATTCAAATTTTGGATTTGAGTCATGGATAAAAAATAATAAAAGAGCTGATATTATTTTGACATTTCATCTTGATCTTTGACAGCAATGGATATTAAAGACTGTGCTAAATCGTTCTTTGTATGTAAGGTTAATCAGTATTAGATGTCGAGAGAGGTAATGTTGTAGGAGATTACAACACAAGATAATGATGATTTAGAAATGTTATGAATTATAGACCAAGTCATATAATTCATCATACTGTTGCTAAATGCATCCCGGAAGACGCTTAATAAAAAAAATCCAGCAACAGGAATTTAAATGACAGAAATCAATTTCACCGATTATTCAGATATATTTCCAGTAACAACGCGAATGTTGCACATAAATAAAACCATTAGAGGACAGTATATCCATCTCCTAGGGTGGAAATTGGCAACCGTCTACACAAGGATTCAAATCGGAAAGTAAAGAATGGAAAGATTTCTGTGATTAATGGTAGAATTTTGTCTGCTGTTTTTTCCAGATTACTTTCAAAGATTTAATCTTAAAACGCATCTGTGGCTTTGGCTTTCATCACGTACACCATTGTTTTCAATTACACTGACAATTTATTTCCGTCCTCACAGATAACTTTGGTTTAGTATTTCTGTTTTTTTTTTCCGAAGCTAATTGGACGTTGTATTTTGACCTCTGCGCATTTATACAAGTCGAACTTTTCCGATATTTCGCATAAAACGTATTCGAATATACTGTTCGCCAGAAGCATTTCACTTTCAAATTCATGGAAACTGTTCTTGTGTGACTGTTTGATAATATTTGTGATACCATAAAGTTCTAGTTCTGATGAAACATGTTTGGAACTAGGAAGCAATGGACTGCCTATTTATATACAAGTCGACGTAGCCTTCAAAAGTAAGTAGACAGCTATTTTGTCCCAAACCTATTTGTCCAAGGAAACGACGCAATAAAGTTTCTTAAAGCTTAAAGCTAAAAATAGTCATATATGATAATCAACCATCCAGTAAACTAAGTTATTTTCAAACTGGAAACGCCCACTGTCACCTCAGATTGCCTGCAGTATAAAAGTGTAATGGGACGAAAATGAATCGTGACAATTCGACAGCTGACTTAGACTTTTATGTATTAGCCTAACAATCGCAACAGTGAATAATGAATTACCGCCAAGACTTATTCGTTTGCACTCTTGGTTTAAAAAAGAAAAGCTCGAAAATACAGTTTTGGATCCCTTGATGCGTTTTGTGCGTCTTCTAAATATAGATATACATATATCCTTAACGTACGAATTTCATCCTGAAATGGTTAAATTTACATCAGCTTTTTTACCTTGGTTACCAACGGTATACAATTTTGTTGCAGCGATTTGTTGAGGCCCATTCGCCATTTTCATTCTAAGTATTACATATGTAAAAATCCATTGCCCTGATCCACTGGAAAATTTTCGATGCTACTATCCCGTTACTTTTTTTGAGAACTCGGCATTACATAGATCCATAAAGAGTTTATCGTTCATATCTTAAGCGTGTCTTATTGATTTTGAGTTTTGTGTTGGTAGTTTCACTATAGATAATGTAACATGAGATATTTCAAGAAATATGCTACATAACATTGATAAAGGAAGGTTAAATCCTCTATATTTCGATTTATATAAATGTAAAAAAAAACAAGTAAGTGAATGTCTATGACTGTACACCTGTCATATACAAATCGATATTCCCGTCTTTGAATACTTACATGATCCCAGTAGCTTTCCGAATATCTATATCATACACCCATTATCTATACCATTACCATTTGTCATACGAGTCCCACTGCATACTTTAAACACAGACACAGTGGTCATTTATTTGTACATAAGTTTTTGCTTTCCTTTCTATCTCTGTCATTTTTCACTCTATTTTACTATACGGCATGTAATATTTATGACACAACGTCGCCATTTGCTATCCTGTACGAAACGCTCAGTCTGTATAGGCCGTGACAATAAAAAATATTTATTTTTACATTCAGGTAATAGGCTTTAAGCTCTGAGTTTATCAACGGTGAAAGTAGATATCCAAGTGGATGAGTTCGTACGTATACGTATAAGACTACTTTGAACTTTGCTAGGAATAAGCAAGCTAGGCGAATGTATTCATTCCCCAAGCTAATAATTGTTAGGATTTTTTTAAGATCAACCCATAGGTGCCTGGTGATAATTTGTCAACCACTCTTGCAACACAGGGTTTCAAAAAGTGCAGGTTGTTGAAAATGATGGGGTAGTTTTACGGTTGTCATTATGATCTCAGTGAAAATATTATGAAGCTGGACAGTTTGATGATCGTTAGTTTGCCTGTTGGTTCCGTTATTGTATACCTTACTCTCATTTGAGAACGTCACATAACTTACTTGCATTGACCAATGTTTACATGGTGTGTGTCTTCGATAAAGCAGAAAACGCTTACGTTTCCGGAACATCTTGTCCTATTCTCCTCGTATTTTTTAATGAGTATCCGTGTAAATGTTTCCTTTTGTTCACATTTTGCACTAGTTCTATAAAATTGTGTTTGGAATATGATTGTGTTGACATGTCGGTACGTAATTGACTTGCCTAGGATCAGTATGATATGATAGGTGAAAACACCAAGTCGTTTATAGGTAAGTAGGAAGTAGTACAACAATCATGCAATAGTATTTATATTTACTTATATAGTATCATTTTTGTTCTTGCATTTTTGGAAAGAAGCTTGGCAAAAGGATTTAATAAGGTAGTCATTTCATATTTTTTAGTGTTAAAACATATCTGATTGAAATTTTCATTCACAATTTAAAAGAGTTCATGTTGATAAATTATTTGTGTTCAACCTGATTACGAAATGCTGTGTTACCTCTCTCATGTATAACCCCTAATACATTGTTGATATGAGGTGATTTTTCCGATATCGTGTGAATATTTTCTTTTAAAAGCAAAACTACTTGACGAACAGAGACGCAGACACAAAAAACTATAAGTCATTCCAACGCCTTTTACTATTTCAAAATTTGTAGCGGGTGGTAAAGATTTTGAAAATCACTTTGTTGGTTCCAAATTTCGAACGAGTAACAACTGTATGAAGCAGTTTAATTGTTCAGTTTCGTCAAATAAAGATGTAAATTCTACATATATATATCGTTTTATCTCATCATAGAACCAAGTTTATTGATGTTTCATGTCTAGCCAGCATCTTTTATAGACATGTCAGGTTTGGTGGGTGGAGGGAAGCTAGCGTTCTCGGAGAAAAACCGCCGACCTGCGGTCAATACCTAGCGACTACTCCACGTAGGTCTCTAACCCGAGACCCAGATGTGGACAGCCAGTGATAAAGGCACCGAGAGACCCTAACCGCCTGATATAATTCATGCTTCAATTGGTGATACTTGGTCCAGTTCTAAATTTGTATTGAAATTTGTTTTCTGTTGCTTGTCTTTCGTACAATAGTTATTGAAACTTGCTTTCTCGCATCTTCAGCCTTTCCTGTTTCTTCTTTTGTAGGAGCCACCCCATTTTATTAGACTCATCTACATTGTTTTTTGTCTATCCCGAATTTAATTTTCTCATCCCCTTCCACGGACGGCTAACGATATTGTGGTGGGCGTAACATTAATTCTTTTTATTGCGATGTCTGTAAATGTCGAGAAGGATTTCAAACTTGTCGTACAGTTATAAGCGCGTTAGGCTTACAGATCAACATCGTACATCTTTATGAGTTTGCCGGTATTCTCTATGGAAATATTTATCCACACAACCTTTGCAATTTGATAACGTGTTGTAAATTTAACAAAATATTTGTATACTGTAAACATCCTTGTTTTTGTGAAATCAAATTTAAGTGCACAATAAACTTTAACAAATTACAGTTTGACTTATGGATACCGACGAATATAAGTTACAATTGCTATATAAGCGACATACAGAACATGTTACTGGAGTAGACTTGTGATAAAATTACTGCTAAAATATGAGCCTTTAAATGGCGTGGTCTTGTGATTATACTTATCGCTAAGATATGTGCCTTTAAAGTACATATATGCAAAATATTATGCCGATATCAATGTTTTGACAATTTGTCTTCGCCATAGATATGTTTTAACAAGAAAAACTATTAGAACAAAAAAATCAACACGGATATCGTTGAAAAAGTACGCGGAAATTAAAACCGTGTATTCTGGAGATTCAAAGATAATATTTTTGCCGCATAGGAAATCATTTGCACTGCAGGTCTTCGTTTATCAATCACTATATGTAACCTCTCTTGCGACGAAATCGCGTTTCCGTCGTTGGGCTAATGGATGTCGGCACTCTGACGTTCTTATAATGGAGTCGAAAATGTCGGCATTAAACTGCTAAGTAATGCCTTTCTACGTTCCTAATTCTGACTGGAAGTGATACCGGATAGAGCAATCTAAACCGTCTGTCATGATAGCATTCATTCGCTTGACAATCTCCTGGATATTCTTTCGGAAGAAATCTGTCTTTATTGCAAGCAGAATGCTTCTAAATCGGCGCCTAGAAAATTTACATTAAGGTTCCCTACTCGGGACTCATTATGCTTGTGTTTTTGATCATATCTTGCAATATAAGTGTACACAAATTTCATCGTAATTTTCAGCGACTACCTGTAAATGTCTTGCTGTACCATTAAGTACCATAACGTTATCTAGGCGATTATAAACAGATAGATATACTAATGATGACTAAATTGCGATTCCCGTGATAGCCTTAATGGATTATCAATCTTGATTGGCTATTCCAATGACCCTCGTGCAGCCGTATCACATTAATCATTGGAACCGGAAATCCTCGGTCAATTCAAAATAACGTCATCATCAGAGTTGCATAATATACATAACACAACAAGAAACTACCAACATGTCATTCATATAAAAAAACAAATTCAATAAAACTAGTACAAAATATATCAAAAACGAGTTACCCGGATACTACGTAAAAAGGAGACTAAGATTATGTGTCTAGGAAGAGTACTACTTCATAGACGACACCCGCCATGAAAATCTGGATCAATTCGAATAAGGTATATCACATTCTCAAATGGAACGAGGTATACAACAACGGAACCAACAGACAAACTAACGAACATCAAACACGTCCAGCTTTATATCGCACAAAGAAACAGAATATTTCTCAATGAGATCACTATGACGACTGGAAAACCCATAATTTTCAACATGTAGTCTCTCAATACAAATTATTTTTATTTATAGTGACTTTAACGGGAAAATTCGTTTCTCTTGATCTTTTTCTTGATGAAACTCTGGCTTCATCTGTCTTCACCTTGAAAAACCACTAGTCAATCGACCTTCCATTTGTTACCTTTCGGAGCGTTCTTTGTTGACCCGTGCAATTCTCGCTAGGAATGGTGCATTTTATCTTGATGCTGTAAAGTCATATACTTACGTGCGACACAAATTTCGCGTTTTACAAATGTATACATTCTCGTTGGCACTTGATTTCGTGGATACATCTTCTTCGCAAAATCCACTTGTACTTTAATTCATTACACAAAGCAAATCTGATGTAGTTTATCTGGAGTCTTATTTTTCTTTTGTTCATATTTTGTCCTAGTTTCATTGAGTTTGGATCATGATTACATATTGACATGTTGACATGTTGGTGGTTTTTGTTCTTTTTTTATCGCCACAAATTAATCAAAAAACACATTAAATAAACCTACATAAAAATTGCCACAAATATCTGCTATCTGATGATCCGAAGCGTTGTTTTTGTGAAATTCTTTATTGGCATGTTGCTTTATTTGCAAGCCATTCAGTGAATTATTCAGATATCCTTTTACATGGAGTTCATTGATTACTTTTAATTTCAGCAGAAAGCTTTTCGATCGGATATACTAATGTAGTTATATTTTCATTAGCTCAAATTTCAGTTTTCCGAACATCATTTGTCGGCGGCTAATATTTATTTGGTGATGCTAGTCGTACGTCGACTTTTGAAAACCAATTTGATCTTCCGTTTTCATGTATTAAGTTCCCTTGAATAGAATTAGTCAACTCTTCTCTTAATCGCTAAAATCGCATATCAGCATCAATGAAACTAGTTATCATAAACATATAATTCATTTGTTTCGTAATGCAATGGAAATGGAACCTGTTTTTGAAAGCCAGTAACATCCTAAATTTCAAAATTAAATGATATCCTTTCATTGGGAACGTTCTGGTGGTTTTTTAATCGGATATTAAGCTTTCTATTTATTATTTCCAAACGAATTTAACAACATTTCCAATTTTAGATCCTATTTTGAGCGTCTCTGAACATAATTTTGGTAATATACGAAGATTTTGAGCTCATAAATTAGCATTAAGATTAACTTTAATCAAATTTTATTTCTCACATCAGAAATCTTTTCCACTATTATTGCAAATTATTATTTGTGAATGTGTAACCATCATTTTCATATAATTTCAAACGTTTGAATATTTAAATATAGATTTAATTTAAACATTTTGATTTTCTACCTGTTTAAAGTTATCCACTAAAGGATTTTCTACAATTTGTAATCCGTATCTAATCTATATGTTAACCGCACGTGTGAATGAGCGTGATTTATTTTCGCTCTTTGTGACTCTGATTGTTTTGGCAGGTTCCATGAAGATTGCCTATAAAACAATTTTCATTTACGTCATCGCAATTTCCGGTGGACATCAACGTCGATCAAATTATCTCAAAATGTTTTCAGTAGGCAACGAAAAACCATGCACACTTGACGTTGGCGAATTTGTGTGTGAGAGATCTTTATTGATAGCGTTAATTGTGATCCTACACAGGATCAGGGCTTGGTTTGAAACGTTTATCGATAAAGTCAACACTTATTCCCACTTTCAGCGATGGACTTTAGGCATCGGGTTTAATAACAAGGGTTTCAACAGTTCCGATTAATCGTTAGTGTGTGATGAAGCGATCAGCAAACAGTCCACTTATCTGTAAAATTAATGTCTGTGTTTATCGATCACTGCATACGAGTACGCAGTTACCTCCCCTAATCAATTGTCAGCTATGATGGTACACGTGTAAATATGACATAACATCGTTTCTTTTGTTTTGAATATTGTATTTCACGACGGAGTTTACGTCAGGACTTCACAACTTATGTTAACAATAGAAAACTAAAATCGATTAAATCAACATCATTTCGAATCCGAAATTGTGACCTAATGTATGATAACTATGGCTAAACGTCCATTTGAAAATAATAACACTCTGAAATCTCTAAAATAAGACGCGGCTGATATTGTTTTGTTTTCATAAGGAATCCCAATCTTATTTTCAAACCCGTCTTATTTTAAAGATTGTATTGTATATTTACAAGAACTCACAATGTACGTGCAAGTTGCCTGTGTACATATCTATAAATCTTTTGATTTTTTCTTGATATATTTAACCGCCGTGTACCTGACTATAAGACTTTTTATGGTTTGTTATAGAATCACATACCCATGGACATTGTATACATAAAGGCCGTATAATTATGTTCTCAAGGAATAAAATCAAAACAATGTCTTAATTATGTTATTGTTTACTCGTTTTAATATCATATCACTTATCATATTCTATTCTCTCGTGCATCTGTTATACAAAGTTACCTTTTAACTCTAAATTACATATGTATACACATATACACCTGGATTTATCGATTCAAAATAAACAACGGATTGTTATTATCATTTCGCCATCCTTATGCACTTATTTCATGATTGCTAACTTACCCTTTCTAAATAGTAACATGAACACATCTGCATCCCATGGGTCTCCTGACAGAAAAGCTGTAATTATAAATAATTACCTTGAAATAAGGATGACAAGTACAACAAATATACAACTCTGTCAAAAAGACCAACAAACTTTCTCTGATTTAACAGTAGACATTATACCTTTGCAATTTGTCAAACGGTAGCTTTTGTGAGGCTGACAATAGTAGTTTTGTCGTGGCTGTTCGGGGCTCGTACATCCCACTGTATTCTCGCTGTCTAATTAAATCCTTTATGATATTTCCTTTTGGTACTGACATCGGCTTGATGTGTCGTTGATTCGATAGTCTTGATTTGGTTCTCTTTTGTTTTAATTTCTTCATCGCTCCACTAACTGGTTGACTGAGTAGTAGTTTGTGTCAACTGTTTTTCATAATAATTGTCTCTTTCTGTTGCTGCTGTAGTAAATGAATTTAAAAGTTTGCCAAGGAACCAGTGAAATGAATCGATCGGAGCCAATTATCTAGGAAACTTCACTGTAGGCGTCTTTCATATAATTTTATTTCAAATGTCGATTCATTATCAACAAACCACAGGCATTGAATACCTTTCCAAATTCAATTGAATGCACATTAGATAATCAGTGACGAGATAGAAAAAGATATTACGTTTACTATATTTCCGTATTTCCTTGCGTCATAATGAAAATCAGGTTTTCCTTGTTTCTCTATATTTCTCTCTGTTGAAGCCACAACTCTGTGGACTTGGAGCAGAAGAAAGGTTTACTCGTAAACCCCTAAAAAAACAAAGGAGAATAAAACCAGGTGTTCCGGAAGAGTATGGCTATTTTATGTCAGCAGTTTATTGCTTTATACAACAACGAAACCACCAGGCACATTTACGAGCATCAAACAATTGCAATTTGATATCGCAAGGGAAGAGAATATACCTCATGGAGATCATCATGATGACCGTAAAGCTGTTCCATAGATGCAGAAAGATGCAGTTTGATGTTTAATTTTTCGGGCCCTATCTTGATGTAATTGCGAAGAACTATTTTCCCTTGTGCGAGTTGAGAGTAAAACTAAAAGTGAAAGACATATATTTCGGCTGAAATCGATATCAAATAGAACAATCTAAAATCAACAGTTATTATATATTATTATATTATTATATCAGTAGAAAATCCATGTTTTTGAAACAAGGTCTGCAGCAGCAAACCTGATGTAATAAATAATAAATATGTAGTTTTGAAATTTCGTGAAAATTATTAAGTTTATTTTTGTCTAACCTTAAACAGCTGCTTCCTTAGTTACTACTGAGCCATAGAAGGACAAAACAACATTTCACTATTTAACTCCATCATGATCATAAATCGAGGGGGAAACAACTCCAACAGAAGAAATTTCCCCTGAGAAAAGTTATGTTGTGCAAACAGCTATGTAATAGTTTACTGTATGGTGTGCTATAGAATTTAATGATAATTTCTGTTTATCACATGACCGCCCCGTTGTCCAATCCTTTTGTCCATCTAATTATTTTTGAGTATACGTTACTATACCCTTGAGCGTTTTCCATTCGCTGAACTTTGCAGGAATCAATTGTGGCGTCATACACGTAGTAATGACATTAGGTCATGATTTAAAAAAAAAACAATATATTTACTACCTGGGTTTGATGTTGTCTTTTAAACTTGGAACTTTTTCTTAGTTATATGATGAAAGGTATCTGAAATTGATATGAGATTTGTATGGGGAAAAAACAAAACAAAACAAAAAACAAAACAAAAAACCAACTCCGAATGTTCTTTTCATAAATATATCAAATTGAAATTCCTTTAGGAAAGAATTGGTATGTAAGTTAATGTCTACATCGAGCTCATGCATCATTCATTGAATATATCACATTGAACTGTAGGTAGTTCTACATAATATTGTGTATGTTGTTTATTCTATACTTTCTGACATCTGATCTTGCGAATTCCAAGAAATAATCCATATTTGATACAGTGCTACATATAACAGTATAGATGTTAATTCGCTGCCTAGCCTTGGCGAAGGTGAAATTTTATCATTATTTCTTAGTGCCACAAGCCCACATGGGAATACTCAGCTTCGGCAGTGTTTGTATTTAATGTTCCAAGTAATAACCCAATCAATAAGCCGTTATAAGTATTTTGATATGGAACATCCTATGAATGTATTGAACTGAGGGTGTGCAACCTTTCACGTTAACTATATTCAATATATAATCTCCCATCGATGTGGAACAAGCGTTTACTTTCGTGGTCTTTTGTGCGTTTGGAAGTAATAGTTATTTTCTCATCCAGGGACAAATGAACTGTCACACGGACAGCGATATTTTGACATAACATTCAACAAGACTGTCTTCTCTGTTCATATCTTAAGTGTTGCAGACTTTGTTAATGACCGCCCTGGATATAGAGCGCGATTTACGATTATGAATATTCATATTGGCCATCGAGCGTCAAACACATATTTACTTAATTATGCACCTCGTCCATTTTTACTGTAAATAATGGGCAATATCGAAACATCAAAAACTAGTACATCACGAATGTTCAAACACAAACTTTCATAAAATGGACTAAAGTTTTCACTTCAATAAATAGAACATTGTAGATTTTACTGGAGACTGATACAAACTCTTTCAGTGTTGTAGCAAGAAATATTCTATTTGCGTCTGTTGCTATGACGTAAAGGCGTTCGATACTCGTTTCGAAGCCAAATGGTTTCATTTTTGATGTCGTCAATGAAGCAGAAAATTAGTACTTTTCCTTACCGGAACACATAGTCTTATTATCCTTGTACATTACCGGGGTCTCTGAGTAAGTCATTTTTTTGTTAACAGCCCCTCTATTTTTATATTATCTAAATTAAAATTCTGCTGACCTGTCCGTATTTTGTTGTATCACCATGACAACAACTGCATGCAAGATCAGCATTTCTCTGGTGCAATACTTCCCAAAAATAAGATGAAAAACCAGGCAAGTAATTTTATAGAAGGCAGGAAATTTAATTACCAAACAGGAAGTTAACAAAATGAGAAAATGCCACATAATGTATTATATAACACCGGCCATTCTAAGCAGGGAGAAAAAGGTTACAAAATTAGTTTTAGTGGCTTGTTGATATGAATGGTTGTTCGTTGCCGTGATATAACTAGTAAAAAACATTTATTGTATTCGTTTGTAATCTTCAAGTGTCGATATCGACAGCAATGACGTCACATGTTGGTCAATGACTTTATATGGCATTGCATCATGTACAGAAATGTTAAGTACATATTGTTTGGTGACATAACAAGCCATTCTTTCCCAATAGCAACTTATTCCACCAAATTAAAGGATGTGTGGTTCGCCTCAATTCCAATAAAAGCAGATTTGCGTCATCCGTTGAACGAATACTGATACGGCTTAGAAACAGTCGTTTTCAAATTGGCATTCAGAATATTCACATGTCCTTGACGTTATCTGATGTATAAAAATGACTAAATTTTACTTAATTATAGTACTAGTGCACCTCCCCGTCTAGATTTTGACTTTCGATCACTTTGGATTAAACTCAGTTCCCTCCTAGATATCAACATTTAGGCCCTCGGCATCACTGACGAGTCCTAGAAGGACGAAACAGCTGTACGATTTAGCATCACTGACGAGTCCTAGAAGGACGAAACAGCTGTATAATGTAGCATCACTGACGAGTCCTAGAAGGACGAAACAGCTGTACGATGTAACATCACTGACGAGTCCTAGAAGGACGAAACAGCTGTACGATGTAACATCACTGACGAGTCCTAGAAGGACGAAACAGCTGTACGATGTAACATCACTGACGAGTCCTAGAAGGACGAAACAGCTGTACGATGTAACATCACTGACGAGTCCTAGAAGAACGAAACAGCTGTACGATGTAGCATCACTGACGAGTTCTAGAAGTACGAAATAGCTGTACGATGTAACATCACTGACGAGTCCTAGAAGGTCGAAACAGCTGTATGATGTAACATCACTGACGAGTCCTAGAAGGACGAAACAGCTGTATGATGTATCATCACTGACGAGTCCTAGAAGGACGAAACAGCTATATGATGCAGTTTAATTGACTGTTTCGGCCTTCTTTACCTTATCTAAATTTTATTAGATGTGTTACTCACTTATTTGCTTTCTGTATAATTTTCACATGACATCGCTTTTTTATCTTACGTAACATTTCAATTTTCACGATAGTCCTGTTATGCCAGAACTTATTGTCTTTCGGTCATTTTCTTGGACCTTGTTCAGGAATGTGCATTTTGCCATCAGCATCATCGCTGTCAGCATCATCGCTGTCAGCATCGTCGCTGTCAAGCATCATCGCTGTCAGCATCATCGCTGTCAGCATCGTCGCCATTATCCTTGTCAACATCAGCAAATTCAAATTATTATCAATTTAGTAAAAAAAAACGGTTGTACTGTCGTTAAAAACATGACAAGCTTGAGTCTGTCTTTCAGAAATCGGTAAAGTTCAAACGCATACGATATGCATCGTTGAACAAGTTCCCTTTTTTCCGGAACAACACGCTGAAAGCTTTAACATGATTGTAGTGTATTTGCTGGATGTATGTATTTTATTGTCTGAACAAGTTCGACTGGTGTCCCTTGACGCGACCATCTCGTGACATAGATTTCGCCTCTAGTGTCACGCAGGCCGGCGTGTTTGACTAATTATTGGGAAATTCCTTCATTCCACCAATTCTAGCTGACTGCTTATCATACAGCAAGTGTAGAGAGTCAGAGGTTTGACGTTTGCCGCGAACGTTGCGTGTGTGTGTATATATGAAAAGCATGCATGGCACCATATGAACTTAACTTCATTAATTATACATTTTCTATTTTTATTCAAATGCATTACAAAATTAAAGCTATCTGAATCTTCAAAGATAGCAGATAAAAATCTGAAAACAAACATTTTTTTTTAAATATCCCAATCAAAGTGAATTGAATTAACTGGTATATATGTAAAGAGTCTCAAATGTTGGAAATTCACATAAATATTTTCCTTGGCCTTATTAAAGATTGACCGATACCAAGTGACTGATTGACCTACATCTAGCGCATCAATAAATTGATTTTTTTCATTACTACTTAAGGGGGGCTTAGTCGGATGTGGGGGTTTTTATGTGAATTATTTTTCAAATGCAATATCCTTGCTGTATTTTATTCAGTTGTTACCATTGAACAGAAATTTATTTTTTCAGTTTTTGTTTCCACAATTCACTTGTGTGAAATCTAATCTTAAAGCTGATCAGACTTTTTTTTAGACGACACTATTTTTCACTACAATATTGTAATTGATTGAAATAGACAAAGCACTGTTATGCTAGAGATGTTATCATGTGAAAACTGAAGCCCATTTTGTGTTATCTTTCATTACTAGTTTAATTTCCGAATTAAATCATTTTTTTCAGTGTTTGGCAAGAACCTTTATCATTTATGCCTAAAACATCCCAGATATATTGGAATAACTGTAATATCACTCAATATCTCTCACAAGATAGTTTATAGAACCCCGTACCTCTGTGATGAAATGCTACATGTGTGTGCATTGGATGTTATATTTCAAAATATATCCAGTTACAAATCAAGAGGCGAACACCTGTTGTACCGGAAGTGCATACACATTCCGCTGGAAATGTGTTAGGTTATATATGTAACTTTGCGTAGCGCATACTTTTTTATCTATCAATTCTTTTTAGAACGCCTTTAGTTTTAAACTGTTTCCGCGATCCAATAACACCTAAATAACGGAGGTTCGTCATTGTGATCGCAAATGAAATATTTTCACTTCCGTCCAAAATTGGGTGAAAGTAGTACGCGTAGGAATAAAGCGGTCTGAGGTATAAACAGCGATATTAAACGGCAGTGGACTTTTTTTTAGTGTAGTATTACAAATTGTAGCAGTGATGAGACTACATCCTGACTGCCGAAGGTTAAAGGTTAAAAGGACCTGGGCGTGAATCATTTATCGTATGTAGGTTACTCATAGCCAAAACTATGTACCATAATGAATATATAAATAATTTCGGTCTGTGATTGATAATAAAAAGAATATCTATTTGTAATCAATATCAAATAAAGCATTTTGGAAACATCACCAATACTTCCCTAGAGAATTAGTCTGTATAGCAGATATGTTACTTCTCAAATCCGAATCAATCAGCTGAGTGGTTTAAACGGTTTTGTTTTATTGAATGATATGTATCACCGATTTTTGCACTGTTTCGAGGTTAGATATATATATAATGTTAATTTTTAACCTTTTATCCAAAGCAGAATATTTTGGTCACGTGAGAATTGTCTGTTTTTTTAAGTATCTAATTCATAGACGATTTTGAAGGATATGTATTTATCTGCTACAGTTATAAAGAACACAACAGAAAGTGCGAATTGATACAGGAGGTATTATTGATATAAATTGATATCAGCGAGTTTCATAGTTTAAAAGTGGGTCTGATTTTGTGCACGAGTTATCTTCCGACTAGGAACAATGACACTATAGTTTTTATGTTTCCATGACAACACCTTTATACTTTTCTACTGTAAAAGGAAATGAAAAAACAAGAGAGGGAACAACTATATATGTCGGAACAGATGGCACAATAGAAACAGTAAGTTAGAGGATATGAAAAAAACGAGGAGAAAACAACAGAAAAAATGAGGGAACAGGAATCAATTCAACAGCCAGCCTAAATAAAGAAAATAACAGGTACCTAGGAGACAACACAACGGAAGGAGGGGTAATATTTGGAACTGAAGAGACAAAAGAAAAGGAAATCAAGGATGGGAAATGAGAAGACAAAGAAACAAACGGAATCTAAAAGGGGGTCTGGGGAGACACTAAAACATACGGAACCAAACAATGAACCCTGAGGAGACAGCTAAAAACAGGAGGATCCAAACAACGGGGCGTGGGGAGACACCAAAACAAACGGAACCCAACAACGGGACCTGAGGAGACACAAACACAAAAAAGGAACCCAACAACGGGACCTGATGAGACACCAAAACAAACGGAATCCAACAACGGGACCTGGGGAGACACAAACACAAAAAAAGAGGAACCCAACAACGGGACCTGATGAGACACCAAAACAAACGGAATCCAACAACGGGACCTGAGGAGACACAAATACAAAAAAGAGGAACCCAACAACGGGACCTGTTGAGACACCAAAACAAACGGAATCCAACAATGGGACCTGGGGAGTCACCAAAACAAACGGAATCCAACAACGGGACTTGAGGAAACACAAACAAAAAAAATAGGAACCAAATAACGGGGCCTGAGGAGACACTAAAACAAATGGAAATAGAAAGAAAATCAAGAATTGAGGTGGCATGCAGAATCAGATGGGAAGCCAACAGGAACTTATCAGACACATAAAAGACAGGAAACAGAGGACTACGTAAACATGAAAAGAAAAGGAGTATAAATTCATGAACAGATACCAAGAAAGGACAAAGAACACTTAGAGAAAGGAACGGCATGATCTTACGAAACAGCGGTATCGAAGGAAGATCTCTCACCGAATTTGATTTCTTTTCTAGTGATAAAATATTTTTAGGGAACATATTAAGCATCGGTAATTTTGAATCTTCAGGTCTGTAGGTAAAACTCGTATTTATTGTTCTGAATTGTTTATGAAAGGTTTGTTATAGATAATCTGAGCTATTTTACGTGTGTGGAGTTCATATTCCCTTAGTCTGAAGCTGGTACAATATGAATTTTTCATCACCGATAATGGTTTATAAAACCATTAACAGTTCGATTATTATCACATGATTATGACCTGTTCCCTACTTCAGGATAAAGTGCGGCGTAGGGTTAATATTTTACGACACCATTGTCCAATACACTATACATAACGTGATATCAACACACACCACCGCGTACTACACACAATATCACTGGTGTGTTTTTAACACTATCGATCCCAGCCAAGATACACAAGAAGTTGCTGTCAAGATCTAAAGAGCAGATATTACGTGAAACTTGCAACAGTCACGCATGCCACACTGGCCCCAGGTTCCATGAGGGCTTGAAAAGGTGAGCTTTGTCTCGCGGTCCGATCTTTGGCGGTAATTTTGTTTATGGATGGACTCGTGTATATAAACACTGACCAAGGTCAACAGATGAATGGATTCACATCGTTACACACTACTTGACACGAGGTCATCTTATGTGGTAAGTATGTACAGGTGGACATTGGTCATTGCAAATATATGTAAATGATGACTCAAAATAGCTTTGTAACTTCGTTAAATAATTTGATTGTTGTTTCTGCTGTTAATGTATACTGAATGTTTATAATATGTTATCGATTACACAAAGCTGCTATGAAAATGATTTACAAAAGGCTTTGTTTCGTTTACAAGAAATCCCTTAGAGAGTTGAATATGATTTTTTCTGTTTGTTTGCTTGTTTTGTTTTTACTTTGGAATATATCACATCACATAAAATTAATTTTGTAAGTCTTGTGAAGCAAAAATATGTGTATGCCTCTTTGATATTTTTCTGTGGGTACCGCGTTCGACAGAGCTTTGTGTTCAGGCAGTATTGGTGCTTGTATACATCACGGTTGCATATGAAGGCAACATATGTCTAATAGAAGTAAAACGAGATATGTCGTTAACAGACACGCCCCCGTAAAACCTCTACTTGACTTGGGGCAGCGGTGAAGATCAGATAAATGTTTGGCTGCATTATGACTAATCAACGTGAATATGGCTGACGTTAAACGGCTAGGCCGTACATAGAAAATATCACTACTCCCTAGTGTAAAAGTACAACAAAGTATATATAAATCAGCATTATGTAAATGAGAACTATTTCTTAAGTATATTTCTCTCATATCTCAAACACATTTTCATGACTTGGCCGGATATACTAGGTGCCAAAGATTGGAACAAAACTCATTTTGAAAAAAAAAAAGTATTGCCTAACTGATTAATTTAATTTTTCTTCTGTTTAAGCGAATCTTGAATACTCCGAGATTTAATAGATTTCCGAAAATATGACTTCCCTTTTCTTTGTGAATATTTGCATTTTATTAATTGTTTCGCTTCTGGAAATGTTTTCTTAAGACTGCCGCGCTTAAACCTGAATAAGCAATAATACCTTATAGTGTCAATAAACAACAATTAATTATCTACAATTGAGTTAAAGTGCTGATTATGAATTGTAGAATTAGATTGTCAAAAGATGTGGTTAAATATATACAAAACGTGTTTTGTACCCATAATATCTAAAGATTAACGACGTCATAATTTTGTAAACTTAAAAAGATACTTGTCTTTTCACTTACAAACTTTAGCAAGTCTACCTCTTGTGTTGCAAAGTTAAAATATGCTACACCTTTATTTGTTTGCCCTAGTTCGCTTGTTTATTAGTGCGGAAATGCTACACGGAAAAATGACACACAAACACACACACACAGGTACACAGATATTTAAATTTACATAGCCTCGTGCTAGGACGGACAGGGTCAACGATGACCGACGCGTCCATCATTAGAGATACAAAGTCATATACGGCACAGTAATATACAGTATATGAGACGTTCACGGAGGAGACCTTTGTTGACAAATATACATACACATACATGATGGAGATTTGATAGCGTGCAAGGCTGCGGTATTTCTATCACTTGTGTTCTATGACATACGTTCGTGGATTCAAAGGACGGACAAACGTTTTGTACATCATGCAGGTAAGGTAAGTAAAACACAATACCGACATTTTTATCGCCATATCTAGCATCTAGCAAACTCTGTTCTTTATCACGGTATGTAGCTAAGCTTTAACACGTTTCTGCAAATGTGTAAGATTTAAAAAGCACGCTTCTTTAAGTTACAGTCGATTTCTCCGGGGAAATCTGCACGTGAGTGTAACCGTGCTACAAAGGATTAATTCAATCTGTTGCAGTTGTTTGTACTCGTGAGCCAATTTCAATTTTGAACTTAGTGAACATGAAGGATTCTCTCCTTCCATAATAGATATAAAGACATTTTCCCCAGCTTGGGTAAGCTTACGTGTCAGGCTCTTTCGAATATCTTTTAAATAGATTGCTTCCTATCTTTTGTGCCTGTCTTATAATAAGACATCACGTAAGGAGCTGTTAAGCCAACCCCAATAAAAAGTCCTTAAATTCATCTTAAATCCCGGCAAATACACAAATAGATGATATTGTATAGAATAGGATTGTGAAAACAGCTGAGGAAGGTATCTTTCGACTTGCACACTATAACACCTAGTCTTTACTAGAAATGAAAGTGTGTTTAATTTGTTCTAAAAGCTAATTATTTATGAAAGATAAGATATATTTGTTTATCAAAAACAAGATATGTAAAGAAGAGATGACGTCATGATGTTCTCGATTTTTGTCTCAAATACTTACACAGTATTTTGATCCCGGGAAAAAGATTTACAATAAATATCTATTCCATAAGAATTTAATGAATACCAAAATATTCACGGGTTTTGCCTTAAAACCCCTTTCAAATAGTTTATTTTTTCAGTCGTCAAGTCTAAGATATAAGTTTGCAATCTTAATTAATTCTTTCTCGAGATAATTTTTTTCCGTCAATAAGGTGTTAGCTTTAATGAAATATTATCACGCGCCATGCTGTCAACAGCGGAAACTAACACGGCGAATCATTACCTCAGTGAAACTCAATATCGTCTTTCTGTTTACAATATGTCTCAACTAATTAATTACTTAATTAACAAAACTAATTATACCCAGAGGTTTTTCACATGAACAAAAAGTATGCTATTCAAATGTTTCATAAAATGCTTCTTCAAAATTGTATTTATTGAATCTTTTGATCATTCTATTAATAAACAAAATCCTAAAAGATCCCTAGATAAGTTGAAGAATCAGTTTGTTACACTGTACACAAAAGGAGCTGAATCATGGGTACACAATGAAAACAACCTCCGACGTTATTTAATATACGCAGGAAAAGGATAATGAAAATATTTTCAATTTAGAAACTTCCCTCTGGACGTGTGTGAGAGTACAAAACCGCGTTCTATTATTGATAAAGGTTACAAATTATGTACACGTGGTTTTGTTGTGAAAGGAAATTCCGCCAGCAAAGCGCCACCGATATTGTGAACGGTGCAGTGCTATCAGACACATACCAGTATTACACTCTGAACAGGAGCTTTGTTTGTGTAATCCATCAGATCTTTCGCACGGGTTACACGACTAATGAACCCGGAAAAACTGCTTTTATCAGATAAAGTAAGTTGGTTTACTTATTGTTCATATGGTTATGAAATAAGATATTTAGATGAAAAAAAAACAACAAAAAACAAAGGACTTTTATTAATGGCGGAAGTGTTTTTCTGTGTAAAGTTAATTGCTTATCCAGCCATATTTGGGCGGTGTTGCTTTCCTTGTTTAATTATCATATATGTTAGAAGTAGTGCTATATTTTTTTCGATTATTTGATGAAATTTGTTCATATCTGTGAAATTACCTGTTTCGTGAAACTTGTACGTGGAGCAATGTGTACAACCTCACGAAGCAGAAATTAATTTATTTAATTCAATTCATCTTTAATTAATTTTCTTCAAATGGGTGACTTTCAGAAATATGTGTTGTGAAACAGAACGACAGCTTGTAAAGCGGACAAAATTTTAGTCTCTGTTTTTGCTATTATTATAATACATGAGCGATAGAGCAGAAGGAAATCGGCCGCTGAAATTCCAAGAATGTGGAGCTATGTTCCCTTAATGCATGCTGTCTGTTTCGAATGCATGACTTACGGTTATCTGACATCGATAAATATATTTCCTGTTTAACCAATAGCATACAACGTAGTTAAACAAATCTGAGTGGGAGGATTGTGAAAGACATATCTATCTACACGCCATTGTTACATATATGCTTTTGTTTTGTCACCCATTGGGGGAGAAAACTGGAAAAGTGACATTGTTATGTTATGAGGTATAGCTTTTTATCTGTTTTTTTTTTTTCATATATTTTTGGAGTTTTGGTTCTTGAATCACGGACAACTTCTGAATAGTACATAGCTAATGTTGATGCAGATTAATTCGTCATTCTGGTACTATATGTATCTTTTTATCATTCTGGTACTATATGTATCTATTTATCATTCTGGTACTATATGTATCTATTTATCATTCTGGTACTATATGTATCTATTTATCATTCTGGTACTATATGTATCTATTTATCATTCTGGTACTATATGTATCTATTTATCATTCTGGTACTATATGTATCTATTTATCATTCTGGTACTATATGTATCTTTTTATCATTCTGGTACTATATGTATCTTTTTATCATTATGTATCTGGTACTATATGTATCTTTTTATCATTCTGGTACTATATGTATCTATTTATCATTCTGGTACTATATGTATCTTTTTATCATTCTGGTACTATATGTATCTTTTTCATTCTGGTACTATATGTATCTATTTATCATTCTGGTACTATATGTATCTTTTTATCATTCTGGTACTATATGTATCTTTTTTAATATCTAAATGTGTTTGTTGATTTGTTTGTTGTTTGTGTACAGGTTTGTATAATTTCCTGTTTATTTTATTGACAAAGGTATCGTTTGCCTGTGTGATGTATCTAATTATCTACACCATGTATATACACGTGAAACGTATTATCTTTCCTTGTCTAATTCATACTGTAATTTTAAGTGTATTTGAGAGTGTTTCATGATAGCTATTTTTCAGGCGCTGACTGGAAAGTGTTTATTTTTAATTATTTTTCATAACTTGCCATAGTTTCTCTACCTGTATTTCTACTTTCGATTTGCGTCGAAAAATACAACGAGCAATGAAAAAAGACTAACGATTTTCCAAAAACACCAAGACACGTAATGTAGACTATAAACAAAGCTAACAAAATGATAGTTGTTAAGTAAGTTTGAAACAGTTATGTAAATATTCTGATGTTTCTTATCTTCAGCTGGTTGTTCTTAACATGCTTTAACCCTGTGATATATGAAAGGAAACATTTTGAAATTCAATTTTCTTTTCAAAATAAATAAGGTGGAAATGATATGTTTCCCTTCTCTGATGTAACAAGGTTCTCAATACAAATTTGCCTGACATTTAAACACACAAGTGGTCCATAAAGTAGAGCAGCTAAGTCATCACTTGGCATTTGTTCGACACTGCCTTACAGATGAAAAGATCTCTCCAATTCTTGTAAATGGCGTCTTAATAAGCTTTGCCAGAACAAGGATATTAAACTTTTTTTTTTCGTATCTGTACATCAAGTGCTACCACGCTATGCTGCCAGCCGTGTGTTTATACCCATATACAATGTACAAGCTTTTTGTGAGAGATATCATTGTGAAACACATCTATCAGTTTATATTAGATAGATATCATTGATTGTAAGCACGTCTTGACACGAGATGTTTTGTTAGAGAGTAATAATGAATTTGGCTCTGGGAACGGAAAATCGAATTGGAATGGAATGTCTACATTGACAAATCTTGTCAAAAGTCAATGTACGTTTTGTTTTATCACAAAATAATCCTGTTTCCTTATATTGACCTCTGTAAATCATTCTTTTGATGGCATTTTGCTTCTTATCATGTTTCTATTTGTTTATTTATAACATAAGGCCGTGAAAAATCAAATATTTTTATGAGGCTAAATTTTCGTGGTTTTCGAATTATAAATTTCGGTTGCACATGATTTCGGGAATAAATCTTGATTACACAATTCACTAGAACTAAGATCTATGCCAACGTTTATTTGTTTATAAATTCGTGAACTTAGAGTACCCACGAACTAAGCGTAAATAATTCCCCCACGAAAATTAACGAAGTTTACAGTAATGCCACTGGTCACTTATTTTCATCACTCCAGAACACTAATTTCACGGTCAATCTGTGTAGAATTTGTTAATCTGGTTCCTTCTTGAATTTTGTCGTTGTTCATCATGCTTCCCTTTTGATTTTGGTGCCTCCTATTTCTTATATATCGAATTCAAATGTCGGCCGCTTTTGATTTTCCTGAGGTGACTCCTAGGCCTCAAAATTAATGTCCCTAGCATCACTGAAGAGTCCTAGAAGGAAGGACAGAACAGTTGTATGATGTAGTTCATGTATCTAAACATAAATTTGTAATGTAAACTTGTGTGTAGTTTGTGCAACCTTCTGCCTTCTTATTAATCTCTTCGTTTTGACCATTTTAAATCAAATTTTATAACCTCATCTATATTCTGATGTTGACATCATGAAATTTGATTTCATTTGTTGACATTTGTCTAAGGCAACTATACTATCTTATATTACAGTGTATCGATGTGTTAATATATAGTTCAGGGGTTAAGGCAATAGTTTGTGTCCAATAAAACTAAATATGTTTACAGAGTACTTCCTGCAGTGAATAGTAATGAGGCTGTTCCAGGTTTAGACACGCCAGGTGAAGTTACTCTCAGATATACTACCTTTACACGGATATTCGAAAATGTCTTATTTATAATGAAATGTAAATTAAAAAATGCAAAACAAAATTGTTTGTGAGTTTTTTTCTTACCTGAAAATGTCGACAATATTTCGGTGTTAGTTGTTATATATGAGCCGTCCAAAGTCACAACATCGTTGAATTCCACCCATCAATGCCCTAGTTAAGAAACTTTGATCAAGAAACTTCTTTAACGTTGGATGCAGTAAGTCTAAATGTTTTTAAAATACTTTAAAATTATGAATTTACGTGGAGAATTTATTTTCATTGATTATCAATCGACGCGTTTATATATCCACGAATTGACATATTAAGTATGCCTACACTAAAATTTTATACAACAATATGAAAATACCCGATTATACAGTAACAGTACAGTTAACTAATATATACTTGATAAAGAAATCCTATAATTCTGTCGTCGTAATAAGTTTGAAATGAGGTATATTTGATTCGCTGCATTGTGTTAACATAGCTATACTACCAAAGTTTACGTACATATCAGTGTCTGTAACATAATGCTCTATTAAATACAAAAACATACTTCGGCAGGTGTTCTGTAAATGAGAACCGACCTAACAACCGTATTGCTAAGGATCGAAGAGGCGTAAACATATATCGTAAACAAATGCATTAAGAAGTGACCTTGTCCAAGGTTGTTGGTAAACAAAGTGAAAACAAAGGTCATTATAACAGATTTTTACTGTAAGAGTCTTTTCCAGCTTGTTATAGAAAAGTATTCTTCTGATATACTCGGGTTTCATTAGCTTACTATGTCTTTCTCTGACGTTTTCATCCGATTTTCATAGTTACTGCACTCTCCGTTTATCTACGACTTCGCTTCTCTCGGACTTTATCCTATACCCGTCATTGTCTGTTCTGTTGCTTTCTGTCTTCTTTAATTACTTGTATGATGCTTTATCCGTCTCCATGGCAACGATATCAGACCACCACTGTTGATGTTTCGTGTTTGTCTTTTTCAGTTACGATGATCGTCCTATTTATGATTTCACTTTTCGGATTTAATCGCACGCCAGCATCTGCTAGCATCAACAACGGAGCTACTGTGCAGCTTGACCTGATTCAGACGATTTAGCTACTCCGGCTACACGAGTTTTGTACGGAAAGGACGAGTCGACAAGTGTAGGAACGGAAAAGATGGTTTAAAATATTTGTGCAACTCTACTGCATTATCTGAAAAAAGTGTGTTTTGGGATTATATTTTTTTCATTTCGGCGCCAAAAAGGATTCTGTTGATATTATAGAGTCCTTATGGATATGTTTACATAAACATATTTATCAGTGAACGTCACAGTACTGTTTGATTGGAATACTGTATACTACAAGGTCTGCACGTATATTTTGTATGAAAGTGCTGAGTGATACGGCTGCTTGAAAGCGATATATATCACTATCATAACAGAACAGCTGGTATATGAAATCTATATATAGATATATACAGGTATAGCAAAACGTGGATTTAACTTAACGAAAAATTCGCTGCACGTCCGAGTGAATATACCACTGTTTGGATTTTGTAACAAACTGTATAAAAATCATAAAGGGTTGTATCTGGTTACTAGTTATATCCCCAGTGCAGCTGTGTGCGTGAGCGCGCGCTAGGGTACGTCACCCGTGAATAATAGCCTCCAAGTGCAGATTAAGTCGTTTCCTTCACAACAAACTACTATGGCTGTTACTAGCCTGAACGGGACAGAGCAGACGATAACAGCTTTTGTGCAGGATATTATCCGATATGCACGTCAGAAGGTCGAGGACGGTGAAGGGGATGTAAATAACATGGAGGAAGGAAGTGATGAATCACGAAATTTGACCACTTCCGGTCATCTTTGCAACGGAGACGCCACAGAAGAAGAGGTAGGTATGAGCTAGTGTTAGTAATATAGTATACTCAAACGTAGATACAGTGGGTACGCATGAAATTTTACTGGCAAATCTTAACGTAGAATTCGACATTAAGTGTTCATAACATGCGTATAAAGTCCATTGTTTATAGTATCAACAAAATATTTAGTTTGTAAATAGCACCTGGCTGGCACGGAACTGATGGAGCCAGGCAAATACACATGCCAAAACCATATGCTGCGCAAGTAAAATTAAAAACAGTATAGTTTGTTTACAGAAAACATATAAAAACAAAACAAGATCACATCTACCCCTGTTTGAACTGTCTTCAAGCATGACTGTCTTAATAACTAATTCGATTAATGTTAGTATGATAAGCTGTTTATCAAAGACAACTGTTAGTATGATAAACTGTTTATCATAGACAACTGTTAGTATGATAAGCTGTTTATCATAGACAACTGTTAGTATGATAAACTGTTTATCACAGACAACTGTTAGTATGATAAACTGTTTATCACAGACAACTGTTAGTATGATAAACTGTTTATCATAGACAACTGTTAGTATGATAAACTGTTTATCATAGACAACTGTTAGTATGATAAACTGTTTATCATAGACAACTGTTATATGATAAACTGTTTATCACTGTTAGTATGATCAGGTGTTTATCATAGACAACTGTTAGTATGATAAGCTGTTTATCATAGACAACTGTTAGTATGATAAACTGTTTATCATAGACAACTGTTAGTATGATAAACTGTTTATCATAGACAACTGTTAGTATGATAAACTTTTATCATAGACAACTGTTAGTATGATAAGCTGTTTATCATAGACAACTGTTAGTATGATAAGCTGTTTATCATAGACAACTGTTAGTATGATAAGCTGTTTATCAGACAACTGTTAGTATGATAAGCTGTTTATCATAGACAACTGTTAGTATGATAAGCTGTTTATCATAGACAACTGTTAGTATGATAAGCTGTTTATCAGACAACTGTTAGTATGATAAGCTGTTTATCATAGACAACTGTTAGTATGATAAGCTGTTTATCACAGACAACTGTTAGTATGATAAGCTGTTTATGATACACAAATGTTAGTATGATAAGCTGTTTATCATACACAACTGTTACTGTTTATCAAACTGTTAGTATGATAAGCTGTTTATCACAGACAACTGTTAGTATGATAAACTGTTTATCATAGACAACTGTTAGTATGATAAACTGTTTATCATAGAGAACTGTTAGTATGATAAGCTGTTTATCATAGACAACTGTTAGTATGATAAGCTGTTAATCATACAATACACAACTGTTAGTATGATAAACTGTTTATCATAGACAACTGTTAGTATGATAAGCTGTTAATCATACAATACACAACTGTTAGTATGATAAACTGTTTATCATAGACAACTGTTAGTATGATAAACTGTTTATCATAGACAACTGTTAGTATGATAAGCTGTTTATCATAGACAACTGTTAGTATGATAAGCTGTTTATCATAGACAACTGTTAGTATGATAAGATGTTTATCATGGACAACTGTTAGTATGATAAACTGTTTATCATAGAGAACTGTTAGTATGATAAACTGTTTATCATAGAGAACTGTTAGTATGATAAGCTGTTTATCATAGACAACTGTTAGTATGATAAGCTGTTTATCATAGACAACTGTTAGTATGATAAGCTGTTTATCGCAGACAACTGTTAGTATGATAAGCTGTTTATCACAGACAACTGTTAGTATGATAAACTGTTTATCACAGACAACTGTTAGTATGATAAGCTGTTTATCATAGACAACTGTTAGTATGATAAGCTGTTTATCACAGACAACTGTTAGTATGATAAACTGTTTATCACAGACAACTGTTAGTATGATAAGCTGTTAATCATACAATACACAACTGTTAGTATGATAAACTGTTTATCATAGAGAACTGTTAGTATGATAAACTGTTTATCATAGACAACTGTTAGTATGATAAACTGTTTATCATAGAGAACTGTTAGTATGATAAGCTGTTTATCATAGACAACTGTTAGTATGATAAGCTGTTTATCATAGACAACTGTTAGTATGATAAACTGTTTATCATAGACAACTGTTAGTATGATAAGCTGTTTATCATAGACAGACTGTTTATCACAGACAACTGTTAGTATGATAAACTGTTTATCATAGACAACTGTTAGTATGATAAACTGTTTATCATAGAGAACTGTTAGTATGATAAACTGTTTATCATAGAGAACTGTTAGTATGATAAGCTGTTTATCAAAGACAACTGTTAGTATGATAAGCTGTTTATCATAGACAACTGTTAGTATGATAAGCTGTTTATCATAGACAACTGCTAGTATGATAAACTGTTTATCATAGACAACTGTTAGTAAGAAATGCTGTTTATCATAGACAACTGTTAGTTTGTTAAGCTGTTTATCATACAATACCAACGGTTAATATGATAAACTGTTTATGATAGACAACTGTTAATATGATAAGCTGTTTATCATACAATACACAAATGTTAGTATGATAAGATGTTTATCAAAGACAACTGTTAGTATGATAAACTGTTTATCATAGACAACTGTTAGTATGATAAACTGTTTATCAAAGACAACTGTTAGTATGATAAGATGTTTATCATAGACAACTGTTAGTATGATAAGCTGTTTATCATAGACAACTGTTAGTATGATAAGCTGTTTATCATAGACAACTGTTAGTATGATAAGCTGTTTATCATAGACAACTGTTAGTATGATAAGATGTTTATCATAGACAACTGTTAGTATGATCAGGTGTTTATCATAGACAACTGTTAGTATGATAAGCTGTTTATCATAGACAACTGTTAGTATGATAAGCTGTTTATCATACAATACACAACTGTTAGTATGATAAACTGTTTATCATAGAGAACTGTTAGTATGATAAACTGTTTATCATAGAGAACTGTTAGTATGATAAGCTGTTTATCATAGACAACTGTTAGTATGATAAGATGTTTATCATAGACAACTGTTAGTATGATCAGGTGTTTATCATAGACAACTGTTAGTATGATAAGCTGTTTATCATAGACAACTGTTAGTATGATAAGCTGTTAGTATGATAAACTGTTTATACAATACACAACTGTTAGTATGATAAACTGTTTATCACAGACAACTGTTAGTATGATAAACTGTTTATCATAGACAAGTATTTGTATGATAAGCTGTTAATCATAGACAGCTGTTAGTATGATAAACTGTTTATCATACAATACACAACTTTTAGTATGATAAACTGTTTATCAGAGACAACTGTTAGTAAGAAAAGCTGTTTATGATAGACAAGTGCTAGTATGATAAACTGTTTATCAAAGACAACTGTTAGTATGATAAGCTGTTTATCATACAATACACAACTGTTAGTATGATAAGCTGTTTATCATAGACAACTGTTAGTATGATAAGCTGTTTATCATACAATACACAACTGTTAGTATGATAAGCTGGTTATCATAGACAAGTATAAGTATGATAAACTGTTTATCACAGACAACTGTTAGTATGATAAACTTTTATCACAGACAACTGTTAGTATGATAAGCTGTTTATCACAGACAACTGTTAGTATGATAAACTGTTTATCACAGACAACTGTTAGTAAGAAATGCTGTTTATCATAGACAACTATTAGTATGGTAAGCTGTTTATCATAGAAAACTGTTAGTATGATCAGGTGTTTATCATACACAACTGTTAGTATGATAAACTGTTTACCATAGACAACTGTAAGTCTGATATACTATTTATCATTGACAGTAAGTATATTATATTCAACATTGACTGTAAGTATGATATAATATTTATCATTAACTGTAAGTATGATAAACTATTTATCATTGACTGTAAGTATGATATACCATTTATCATTGACTGTAGGTATGATATACTATTTATCATTGACTGTAAGTATGATATACTATTTATCATTGACTGTAGGTATGATATACTATTTATCATTGACTGTTATTGTGATATACTATTTATCATTGACTGTTATTGTGATATACTATTTATCATTGGCTGTTATTGTGATATACTATTTATCATTGACTGTTATTGTGATATACTATTTATCATTGACTATTTATCATTGGCTGTAGGTATGATATACTATTTATCATTGGCTGTTATTGTGATATAATATTTATCATTAACTGTAAGTATGATATACTTTTTATCATTGGCTGTTATTGTGATATACTATTTATCATTGCCTGTAAGTATGATATACTATTATCATTGACTGTTATTGTGATATACTGTTTAAGATTGACTGATACTATGACATAATTTTCAGTACTGACCACTGTTAGAATCAGATATTGTTTGTCATTGATTTGAAGAGCTAGTTGGACGTCTTGAAAAACATCAAATCCTTATGTCATAAATTAATTTTTATAGCATTCGTTCACCAATTGTTGAAACAAATCGTATTACCTTGCCTTGTGGATTGAAACTTGCTGGTTATGTCGCTACTTTAAAGTTTGAAGAAAACAACTGCATTCATACAATTAAGAGATATGATTTTGTAATAAACTCGTGTAAATATTAAGGATGGCGTAACTTAATATCATTGCATTTTACCTGTCAACATTTTCTTCGCTGTCCTTTGCATTACAGCGATAAATCTGAATAAGGATGACGATATTGGCCGATATTTTTTTGTGTTTATTTGACTTATTACAGATATATATTGAAATCAATCTTGATACTAATGGGAGCTTCATGTTAAAAATTCCAATCAAGATATGGAATCTGAAAATCATTCATTTTTCAGATATCTATTTCGTAAAATCTAAAACGTATCCTTGTTTAATCAGTCGCATGAGAAATTGATGAGATTCAATCCCAGTATAATTGAATCTATGTATTCTTGAACAGAACTGTGCCACAATATCGAGTCTATTAATATCAAACACATACATTCCGACGTGTAGCAGTGTTACCGCTAGCTCTGGCTAAATAATATATTGAAGGCTTAGCCGAGCCTGAGATACCATTAAAACATAGATTGGGGTCAGCAAATGTCCTTATCATTCCTTCGACTACCCCTCAGGGGTATGGCACTAGCCTCAATTGCAATTTTCTCCGATAATTGTTTCAAATCGTTGATGCAGGGAATGAACTGGTATTTATATCAAACCTTATTAAGAAGAAAGTTTTATGAAGACAAAACTGAAAATAGGCATTTGCATCATTGAGAAACACTATCGGAAGGTTGCTGTTGTTGTCATGATGATAACATAAGATACTGTCCTGTTTTAACTTGTCCTGTATTCTGAGTCTCTTTGTTTATAACAATGGATGTTACAAAGATTCCTGCTGGTTGTCATATTACAGAGAATTACTTTCTTGTGACTGCGCAAAACAAAACAATTAAGCTACAGTTACAGGGATCTGATTTTGACTAGGTTTTTTATGTTATGAATCCGTTGTTTATTACAAGTGCTCTCTAGGAGAATCTTGATTTTTTTCGTATTCACATGTAAGTTAAATATGATATGTAGGTTCCTTTGTATGTCCTTGAGATTGCAGGTGGTAGATATACTGCTGGTGGACTATTTGTCTCCGAGGTTTGCCGTAATCTGAATGCAAAGTTTTGATTCATTCGAATAGTGCCACAGATCGGAATATACACATGTACTTTACATTCTTCTAAAATTGACATTTAAAGAATTACAAAATGTACTGAATCATGGGGCTAGTGAACCTCTCCATCTAATTTTTTTTTTACATTTTTTCGATCATTTTAGGCTTTGCTCAGTTGCCTCATGGGTTTAACATATAGACTAAGTATCAGTAACTGACTGCGCACTAGAAGAACAAAACAACTGTATGATGCAGTTTTGTTTAGTTTATGGCTCTACTGTATCTTATCCTATGAATTTGTATGCCTTTTGCAGTCTCTCTATGAATGTTTATATGACGATGGGCGTGTTCAGTAAGACGGTTTATGTTGTAGTTAACGTGTTGTTTATTTTTATTTGTATTATGAACACTGATCTAATAACATTATATTTGTTAAGGAAAGCTGTGGGTACCGACTGCTTATATTGCTAAAGCGTCCTTTTTGACGATGTTGGATGTTTTGTTATTTTTTTGTTGAATGGCTTGACTGTTTATGTAAAAAAGACTACCTCAAATTGAATCATCAGTAGTTAATTTCTGTGTCCTAGACAACTGGGTGCTTAAGACATGTCCATTTTTGGCTCATAAATAGGAATTTCTTGCCACACTGTGAAATCATTCATTTTTTGTGGTTAATTTATTTTCGATGGTTTCATAAATACTTTTAAACCTTTCTTATGTCCATGGACTATTAAAATCAGTATAAGTAAATGTAATGAGATATATTTATCCACAAAATAATGTGTCCTCGAAATACTTTGGGTCACATGACCTATTGCTATAGTGCATTGTCCGTCGTCGTGCGGTGTCCGCAGTCCGTAATTTTTCAAACACCATTCCTGATTAATGCCTCTTCAGATTTCTTTCAGATTTGGTTTGAAACATCATTGAGGGTGGGAACTCATTTCTTAAATTCAGAAAATTGACTCTATCCCTAGGGACCTGGGAACAGGGCCCCAAATAGAAAGTCAATATTTTACTTGACAACATTATTTCTTCTTACTACCTTTGTTGATTTTCACTAAATTTGGTCTGAAATATCTTCTTTTTTTTAATTTAGAAAGTTGATGTGACTCGAAGGGACGTAGAGGCAGGGCCCGAAATGGAGAAGTCAATCAATATTTTGTTTCAAAATGCTACTCTTTCTTGATGCTTGAATGGCTTTCAACTAAATTTAGTCTGAAACATCGTTGATGGAGGGGAATAAGTTTTTTAATTCAGGAAGTTGATGTAGTTTCTAGGGATTTGGAGTCTGGGCTCGAAATGGAGAAGTTAGTCAATATTTTGCTTCAAATGCTGCCCTTACTTAAGGCTTGAATGGCTTTCCACTAAATTTGGCCTGAAGCATCATTTCGGGCGGGGAATCATTTTTTTTTTTAATTCAGAAAGTGAATTCATACCCTAGGGACTTTGGGGTGAGTTCCCAAATGGGGAAGTTGGACAATATTTTGCTTCAGAACGCTACTCCTTCTTAATGCGTGGTAGATTTACACAAAATTTGGCCTTAAACACCACTACAGGTGACCAATCAGTTCTTAAATTCAAAAAGATGAGTCAACACTTAGTAACCTGAGGGCGGGGGCGGGCCTCTAAAGGGGAAGTTATCCAATATTTCGTTACTCCTTCTTAATGCCTGGGTAGATTTCAACCAAATGGGGCCTTCATATTAGGCTTTGATCCAAAATCCAACATAACTCATCTGAACAAATGGTCTGAACTACTTCTCAAGTTTCATATACACTACGGAGAGTTTGATTGGTTAGGGAAAAAATTGGTTGTAATTTTTCAGCCCTGGTCAAAACTTCAATATGGTACCACAGAAACCATTTTTTAACGTGATTGTGCAACTGGTTTTTATGAACTGAACCTACCATTCCTTAGTTTCTGATACTTTCAAGGAATGTTCAAAATTTGAATTTATCGGATTTGTCAGACCACCATCAGCGAATTATGTGGTTTGACCATCCATTCGTGGAAGGGTAAATGACCGTTAAGGACCATAGCCCTTTTGTTGTTTTCTTCATTTTTTTTTTTATTTTTTTTTTGTTTGAAACCAGAAAAATTGAGACCCGCGAAAATATATGATTTCAGACTATGTCATTCTTACTGAGGAAATATATACATAAAGCACAGTACATCTTACAAAACTTTCTGTTTCTGGGTTAGAAGATGACTTGGGAAATCATGACCTCCATGATATATTCACACTTTGGGAATGCGACACGAACGGTTATTGAAAAAATAACCATTAGCTTCCGGTTGCCAAATATTTTATTATTTTTTTTATTATTCGTGTCTTTGCTACGCTCAAACATCTTCATATTCAAGCTCAGCCAATGACAATAGCATGGCAACCAGTCATGACGATCTCGGATATCATAGGTTTAGTTACCTGGTGTTTCCTCACATGGACGTGGGAGATAATGTGTAAATGATTAACCCGATCGGATCAAAAGCCGATATCCTTTCTGGCAAACATGTGATTGTTTTCAGATGACAAAAATAATTTGTATGATTGATAGCCTAAAGATCGCATGATTACGGCCATAGTGCCATCGGGTTGTGTTTGCCTATCACATGTGGAAAGTGGCAAAACGTTTAAACGTTGTGTATTATAACTCGTTTGACCAATTTACATATAAATACCGTCATTTACTATGGGTTCGGCTACTTTACATTCAATATGCATTTTTTTCCAGATCCGGGATAAAACTGAGCAAAAACACCTTCCATCTGATCCCAGTGATGCTGTTGTTGACAAAAGCCATGAGAAGGTCAGCGAGATCGGTTTAAACATAAAAACAGATTATCTGGATTGTCTAAGCCCGGAGCAACTCATTGCGCCTCGAGCGGAAGCGGAACAGTTCATTGCACCGCAAGTGGAAGTTGACGTCACAGATCTTGATGACCCAGAAATTATAGAAAGCCAGGACGAAAAAGAGGCTGCAGGGTCAGAATTAAACCCAGTAACGATAAATGACAACGAAAATAATGGTAAACGAAAATTACACCATTTTCGGGTTTTAACAAAGCAGTTACTTCAAATATTGGTATTTTCTTATTTTCCGCTATTTTCATGGATGGAATATAATCGCAAAAAGGAATACTTTGTAAGAAAAAATAAATTGAGGAAAATCGTAATATATCTAATTTATTTTTAGTTTTTGGCGGAATTTTGAATCGTTGAAAATTAAACTTTTACAGCTTGTATACTAAAGCACATAAAGTGATCAGGTATGCATGTATTCATTAAGATTGTAACGTAAGACAAAATGCTGATATTTGAGAGGGAATTTATTGTGTGTGGGGAGGAGGGGATCAATAAATGTACATTAAATCACTCTTCCACTTGTTCAAGATGCACTTTTTTCTTCTATGAATACATCTTAAGACATTCGAAGCATTCTTCTAACTTTATTTGTACAGTGCTAATGCAATGATACATTTTGATTCACGGATATAAACAAAATCCTATTTTTTGATGTGACGTAATCTGTAACACCAACATTTGGTGGAAACATACATTTGTTTACATACCTCAGTCCATTAGTCAATTTAGTCTACGAAAAATGACAGACATGGAATGATAAACAAATTAAATTGAAATGACAACATTGTTTACACTGCATTAATTATGTCAATTGTCAGTTTTATTTGTTACCAATTGCACTACAAATGTCAGATACGTATAAACAAGAACACACATCTGAGACCCGGAGTTAACAATAACATTGATGATGTATGTTACTTGTATCTATTTTCCGCAATCATTGTAATGAACCAGCTGTGGGGCTTGGTCTTGGGGTTGACTAACTGTGGTTTTGATAAAAAAAAAAAAAAGAAAGACAGGCTTCACGCTTCGATGCCAGTTATCATCTTGTTCAACCTGAGGCATCGACACATAACACTCCAACATATACAATGTAAGCAGCATAAATTTGGCTTTGGTTTACCCATTTTTCCTGTTAACAACGAGAGACTCTGGGGATTTGCCGCGTAATCATCTTGAAACATACATCGACAGGTTTTCAGCTTTATAACATAGAAGAATCAATAAGAAATTGACCTATGTCTCATTTATATTCATTGCATTCAATGTGGCATTCTGTTCGGTTTAAATCGAATCCTTCTTTGGATTCCCTTAAAAGCCCCATACATACATGCTATTTTACCGTTGTAGTATCTCTGGTAACTTAATTTGCAGTAAAGATCCTCTCTGTTCAATCCATGGCAATGTTAAAGATGTTCGAGAAAATTTATATCAACAAGATAACAGAAAAAAAGAATCAAATCATAAGGGGTTTTCCTTTTTTAGGAAAATTCTTTGAAATTTAGTAATTTCTTGTTGGTCACGTTCCGTCTTTAGTGTTGGATTGTTGCTGATATTCATCATCATCAATAGTATAAACTCAATAATTCCCCTTCATCATCAATAGTATAACCCCAATAATTCATCTTCATCATAAATAGTATAAACTCAATAATTTCCCATCATCATTAATAGTATAAACTCAATAATTTATCTTCATCATCAATAATATAACCCCAATAATTCATCTTCATAAATAGTATAACCCCAATAATTCATCTTCATCATCAATAGTATAACCCCAATAATTCATCTTCATTAATAGTATAAACCCAATAATTCATCTTCATCATCAATAGTATAACCCCAATTATTCCCCTTCATCATCAATAGTATAACCCCAATAATTCATCTTCATCATCAATACTATAAACTCAATAATTTCCCTTCATCATCAATAGTATAAACTCAATAATTCATCTTCATCATTAATAGTATAACCCCAATAATTCATCTTCATCATCAATAGTATAACCCCAATAATTCATCTTCATCATCAATAGTATAACCCCATAATTCATCATCATTAATAATATAAACTCAGTAATTCATCTTCATCATCAATAGTATAAACTCAATAATTTATCTTCATCATCAATAGTATAACGCCAATAATTCATCTTCATCATCAATAGTATAACGCCAATAATTCCCCTTCATCATCAATACTATAAACTCAATAATTTCCCTTCATCATCAATACTATAAACTCAATAATTTCCCTTCATCATCAATAGTATAACGCCAATAATTTCCCTTCATCATCAATAGTATAGACACAATAAACCCCCCTCATTATACGGTTGTTTCACTCTTCTGACAATTCAGCGAACATATTGCATTAAAGATATACTCGAGATACAATCGACTTTTTTAAAAAGAAAAAAGGTGCTTTCAATGCTGATCAGCGACACAATGATGTAGTGATTGATAGCGAAGGAATGGCTGTTTTATCGTTTATCAATACTACTGAAACTGAGATCAGAATCGGACACAACGGTTTGTGATACCTTTGTGGAAAATGTAATCGTTTCCTGTCAGATCCAGTTCTGAACTGGTCTCACCTTTCTTTTCAACTCACACTAGCTTACTATTTTTCTCAACATTTTTATTATCTATCTATTACAGAAGTATAGCTCGTCGTTATTTGTGGTAGCCCTCTTGTTGACGCTTCCCTAACGAAACGTGCTTATGAAAGCGTGGGAGAGATATTTTTTAAATTCAGCACAATGTCATTTTTTATTTCTGTTAATCATTTTTGCAAATTTCTCATTCGCACGTGCGCAGGCAAACAAAGGAAAACATTCTAGGGGAAATAATAGGAATACTATTTTGAACCGCCCAAACAAGATAACATGGAATATATATACATATATATATACCATGGCCCATTAACAAACTAAAATGTCCTTGCTATCACTCCACAAGATCCGCTGATTTTGAGTTTACTAAACGCCATTTTTTTACTCACTTATGATATAGATTAACCATACTTTAATCCAGGTTCACAATTTACACACATTTATGAAATAACCATATTTTTTTTCTACAGGTGTGATACTGGTAGTCCATCCCAACGGCAGCACACAAACGGTTGTGGATTACATCAATGATATCATTGAATCAGCCAGAAAGCGCGCGAACGAGGAAGCAATTGAGAGCTTGAACGACGTAAGTTGATACTCATATCTTTTGTTTATCATTTAACGATACAATACTTCATAATTATGCATACAATTGTCATGCCAAAGCATTTTTGCGTATGCGTCCAAAACAAAAAAGAACCTACCGCCATGTTAATGAAATCTTATTCAAACACAAATTTGATGAAGCTACGGCAAAAAAGAGCAAAGGGACGTTTTACAATGAGACTTATTTGACTGTAAAATATCATTTGTGAGAAGAGCGATTAAGACCGATTGACATGTGAAAGTCTCTCCGCTCTTGTTCGGAGACAAACGATGGTGTATATTTACTACACTTCGGCATAGTGCAGACGACATACAAGTAAATGACAAATTTTAATACAAATTCTGAATTAAATTCAGTAGAGCCAAATTTTGAATTAACTTCATCATACAGCTGTTTCATCCTTTTGGGACTAGTTAGTGATGCTAAGGGACTAAATTTTGAAACCTAGGAGATTCGGAGATAAAGTTAAAGTAATCGATAGAACTATCAAAATCTAATTTTCATATATCTGAGAAGATGTTCCCAAGAGACCCATGAAGGTATACAGATAATTGTTCTGGAAAAGGTCATGTACTGGAGTGTGCTAGAATGACTACAGGAAACTTGTAACTTCAACTCATTGGCGATAAAACAATGGCGAGGTGCCACTTCAGAGTATCACATCTCCGTGCGCCTGCACTTTGAGATTGCTTGCGAATGGTCCACATCTCCAACCAACAGCATGCGTGTCTTCAAGCACACAATAAAAACAAAATAAACAAATACAAGGAAACAACAATTTATAGGATTTACGGGACGTAATACATCGTTAATTGAGTCCATTAAAGTTAATTAAATAGGATACATAGGTTGAATTTTTTTCTCATTAAGCCTTATCAAACTTTTCTTCGCTTTGGAATTTGAATTCGACCGCCTTTGTAAAAGGATTCATTTTTATGAACTGTAGAATAGCTATTTGCACTTCTCCTATTTTGAGAAGCTTGAGTAGCTTAATAGCATTTGAAAAGGTCGGAACTATTTTTGGTTTCTTATATTACAGCTATTTGGAAACTTGTTTCAAAACTGCCGACAGCTCCGCAGTCGTTTGGCATTTACTCTGTATATTGAGTTTAGTCTATAGCGTAATTCTGTTAGAAGGAAAGCAGTATGAGTTTCCAAAAGTTATGTTTGAGTATATTTTTAACCAAATGCAATTTTCTTGAAAGGTTGTTTTTCATTATATTTGCAAACGTGATAATTTGCAGTAATTTGAATATTTTAATAAAGAAAATTTTTACTTGGTCTATACAAAGCTTTATCTCTGTTATGTCTAAGTTCTCAGGAAATATTTGTTTTTCTACCTAAAAACTAAAAAAAGTATAAACTGACTAATTCTATACTTTGTCACACCTTGGAAGGGGTGTTTGTTCTGCCAAATACAAATTTTAAAAAATTGAGAATGACTTGTAACACTTAATCATGCATGGCATGGGGTTAAACATGGGGCTGCTGAAACCTGTTTGAAAATAACTTTTGGTTTTAAAAACATGTATAAAATGTATAATTAGTGTTCATTTAGCATAATGAGCTTTTCTAGTAACGTTTTACATTAGCACTAAATAAATGACGGCTGCGCCCTCAAAGGAATTCTTCACGGAAAATGCTTCTTTGAAAAACAATTAACTTCATGCGAGAAAACAAATTCAAGTATAAGAGTATTTAAGGTACATTCATCTTTGCCTGTCATTAACCGGAGCACATTCTATACATTATACCATTATAATGTTTTATGTTTGAGGATATTTTTATCCTATACTAAGATAGTTTACTGTTCAGATGATTCTTCGATCATAGTAGGTCTGCCATCTTTCCTTAATCGATTCTTGTTCTTTGTTCACACCAATCACTAAAACCCATTCATATTGACCTAATGAAACACTGGAGCTAGTAATGTTAACTGCACTACTTGTAATAAACTTTTCTTATTATTTTTTATCAATTATCAGTATATTTTTCTTTATTTCTGTGCTTGTCATTCAAAAGTTAAGAACCATCAACGACTTTGCGTGACTTACCAGCTCTCTGTGGAATATTACACTTTTGTTCACGTGATGCAAAATACAAAACTGAAATTTAATCAAAGAATCAATCCTAATTGGAATGTTCCCTAATTACAACATGTTCAAATTTCCAAATTAATTAGTGGAATGACTTTATTTTTTAACGTCTTTAATTTTGTCGAAAAAGGCAACACGTTTTATGTTGTTCAATTTAATGTTATGCTGTAAACTTAGCAATTTTAGAGGCAATTCTTGGCGGTGCTATGAATTGACTATTGATCTATTTTGTGTTTTCATATATTTCGTTTACAAGCCAGATAACTGACAATAGCACCAATGCATGCCATGCTTGAAATTTTTCTAAATATGGCATTTGAATATGGCAGCATTATGAAATTGATTTTAAAAAATGAAAAGAAGCAATATAAATAAGGCATTTTTATTCTTATTTCCTTTTATGACCCAGGTATCATTTTGTGGATTAAGACATGGTATGATAAGTGTTTTCGAAATTGCTACGAAGAATCGAACGTTTGAGATGCCAAATTGAAAATTTGAGCTGAGGCTATAGTCATATAAGGATGGTCAATAGACCGTATAATAGTCTTCAGAGTTATGATTTCTAGAATAGATGTATAGTTATAGGTTCTTCTCAAAGTCTAAAGAAAACGTCAGTGATCCATAAAATTTGCAAATGTCAGAACAAAATTTAGCCAGCTTAAAGCAAGTAGCAAAATCGAAAATTATATTTTTCTCGTCGGTAATGGTCTTCTGGGTGTTTACTAGCTTTAGAGAAATAGATCCAAAATATTACAATGTGTAAAAAGATATTGATAAGAAAATTTAAAAACTAATGTGTATTTTGCTCTTATTTATTGTAATGCCACTGCCATTTTATGGAGGCATATGGTATAACCAATGACCACCATCCCCGAAGAAATGCATTATCTTGTGTTTAGGGTACAAAGGCTAAGGTCAAAGTTACCGTCACTATTTATAGAAATATATTCATCCATGATACTAATACGCATTATGTTCTTAAAAATTCCAAAATCGTTTGTTTTAATGGAGGCTTTAGAGAATGCCGTACACAATCAGTATGTGCTTGGTCGCCACAGTTTCAATATATTCTAACCGCAAAACAAAAGCCAGCACTGTTCACGCATCTGTACACTGCTGACAGAACATCATATAAAAGTGATTGATGCTGACCAAGAATACACGGCCAATAATCCATGGTCAGCATCATCACGTATGTTGATACTGTCTGACATCCTGTCCTTTTCTACCTCAGACATTTAATCATTAACTATGTTATCTAGCCCAGTTGATGAATACCCTTATGAAAATCTCACTTCCGAAGAAGACCTGAAGCACTGTATGTAATACCTTAGCTTAATCAGTTCACAGTAGCTGTATTTCCAGAAGGCTTAGGCTGAAAGATTTTCTTCAGTCATTGTACTTCTAGCACCTGCAAGCAACGAGATTACTTCTTGTCTGGTTTTGAAACACAATGAATGCTATGGCTTCGTGGTTCATGACGTCATGTATAATAAGATGCTTTGCCCTCTGGCACGTTCAGATGAAAATTGTGTTTCTTTATATGGAATGTGAGAGCTATTTTTGGTACTTTTTTAAATATTCACAAATTGTTTCATCTATTCCATCTATATGTAATTGGTTCCTGTAGAATGCAGAACAATTAGTACTCGTATGAAATGTCTCATTTTAAGTAATAACGTTAGACCTGGATTTCAAAATGATAGAAAGGAAGTAAAACAGTAAAAAAATGAAGAAAAAATAACTTTTAAAGATAATATCTTAAACTTAAAAATGCTGAGCTTGAAATATCAACTCTCCTTCCTCATTTTCTGCCAAATATCTTTAATTAAATCATTTCTATTTGTAGTATTCTTTCGTTTTGTTAGCACAATATCACGTCTAAGTAATCAGTATAAGGTAGGAAACAGAATTATGTTTACTGTTTGAAGTTATGTGTGTAAATGTCACGCTTAGTAAGGTGCAACATAAAATCTAACCTATCGCTAATGCAATTATGCAAATTAGCAATCCATCAATTTTAATTTGACATAATCAACATATTTTTAAAAAGGTCACCCACAATTCTAGATGATATTTATCAGTTAAGCGTAGACATATTTTATGTTTATCCTATAATACTAGTAGTCATTAGGTAAATGAATAAACAACACATTGTTAGCATCGCTGTTCATTTTGTTGCCTGGTGCTGTTAGGCAACACATTAATTTCGGTTAGGTTCGATCAATATAACGCAATCTTAGAGCAACCCATTTGAAATATAGTATGTAATTATCGAACAAGCCGGACATCATATTTAACAGTTGTGTTACTAAATTGTATTTGTCCTGTTTACGACCTCTTAAATACCAAACATTGATTTATTACCGCCATCGATTTCGTCCACATCGCAAAGACATTGTCAATATTTGCTTGTATAAATGACAGATAACAATGAAGGCCAGCTTGATATTAATACACGTGTATACACTATAAGCTTTTTTTTTTATTACATTTTTGAATTTATAGATAAAGATTTTATTTTTTATCTGTTAAAGGAATCCAACGCTTCGTTTTTAAATGGACACATTAAGATGTCTGTTAAACACATATAGCTTCCATCACATAAAGATATACATTGTCTTGGCAGAAATACCAGATACAACTGGTCCTCAATAAAAACAATAAAAGTTCTTGGGATAACCGAATGATGTTCAAGTTTCAAAAATGTCAAGTATAAGTTATGGTTTTAACGATTTTTCTACTTTTCGTCCAAGATTGATAAACAAAAATGATGTAGATTTGCAACCTATCAAAAATGTTTTCATTAGAAAGGATATTAAGCTACAATTGCCTCTATATTTCGCGTTGTCATCCTATTTCAGCCATAAGGTGACATCTTACAACACTATCCGACCTCCGTTTGCACGATGTTATTATCAGTAGAGAATACTATTTATCTCAAGCGTCATGCTGATGTAGTTTTTGTCAGCTTCACACACGCGAGTTATTATGAAACATTAATAACACTTCACCACAACAAGTCACTACGGATCTATTAATTTCGCACATTATTTATATTTAATATAGCTTAGATGATAGATATGTAAGTAGGTCATCCGCTCAAATGAATAAAAACATATTGATATTTCCATATATGAAGATATATCAGTTTAAATGTGTGGAACCTAATTATCAATGACGATATTTACAGTATCAGTATCAAGCTTGAAGTGACATTTCGTTAAAAAAAGGCTCAAAAACAAAAAATATTGAACAATATATTATTATTTATTTAAACTTTCCCTGCAAAGGATCATCCACGCTTGTACTATTGTGAGATTTCCTATTCTAAGCCTAGAGCTGAGAGACTTGTCTTTCATGACCTTGATGTCACCTCAACAATGCGTGTCATTGAAATGAAGACGATAACACATATGATAAAAATAATCAAGCAGAAATTAAGACGGGAGTTATCAACACGATCTAAATTGTTCTTTTTTAAGAGAAACATTATTTTGTCCATATAAATCGCAATGTTACTGTTTCAAATCGCGTGATACCAGTTTTTGATTTTGTCTTAAATTTCAAACGAGTAACAATGTATATTGTACTTTATATAAAATATGCCTACATTTTAAAAACATATGATACTTAAATGACACACAACTTGTTTCCGGGTAAAAAAATAACAATTGTTAAACAGCACATTCCAAAATCTTTAAGCTGGAAAATCTCGTGTTGTAAATCTATAAATGCTATAACTAAATTACTATCCCTCAGAGTCATTTTTCTAACGGACAGGAACTTATTGACCATGCAATGAATGACCGTGATGGCCTCCACGTGGCCAATAATACATGGTCACTTTACCCATTTAATGGTCAGAAGGCAATAACAGTTCCGTTGTCATTCCCAGCTGGTCAGTTCAAGTCATGGTTGAAGGCCTACTATCCTATCTGTCATTTCGAAATTTGCGAACATCGTTTAAAGGACACAAAATCAATCAAGTCTGCCATATCCTTGAAGACTTGCTAGCATTGTTTTATAGTATGGATACTCAAACGAGATTCATTAGTTTCGGCGAGGACAAGGATCGGAGAACATCTAAATTCTACGAGCATAATTTGTAGAATGTAAGTGAGTAATAATCATACATGACCAAATATGGAAAAACGATGAATGATGACACTGATGTAACAGACAACTCATGTTTGGTCCAGTTATTAAGCAAACGTTTGCAATATTGCCCATTTTCGACTTTTCAGCCAATGAGTGAAAAAATAACATAATACATACATTTCTGTTAAGCGTTGAATGTTGCACAAAAAAGTGTCGCTTGTTCTCAAGCATGATAAATACACGTAAGAACTATGTGATTTTTATTTTAATTGAAAATTATGTACATTGTAATCTGACACAGAAAGGAATATTTGTTTTCTTCTCAATGGCATCTATATGTTAATTAATCATAGATTCTTTATTGCTTTTTCAGTCGTCCAAGAAAGGCAAGAAAAAGAAAAGATCTGCTGACTCGGGTGAGTTGATTGAAAAACCTTCAAATCGATTACCTATGATTAATCAGGAAGGAATTTCAAACCGGAAATTAAACAGGAACAAATAAGAAAAGAATGGAAATGCTGAAACAATTTCACGCATGGCTAAAAGACGAAATGTTAGAAGGCTAGCTCATTATGACACTGCGTGTTTATACCGATTTTATCGGCGGAATAGTTGAAACAGTATGAGTAAATTTATTCAAAATGTTGTATTGTTTCAAATGTGATACATGATTTTTCAGAAAAAACAACAACGTAAAAGCCTTTTTGAGGTTGACATCTTTCAAGAATTCAATTCCAAACTAAGAAAAAGCAAAAGAAAAGGTCGCAATGAATGTTTCGACATTGACATCAATCTCATGAACTTTGGGAACCCATGTCCTCATTAACACTTTCGAGCCGGGTTGTTATTTAGATTGAAATGATTTGCGGATTAGTCCGATGTTTCGTGCGCTAATTTCTTCTCTACATGGAATCCCGGGGGATGATTGATAGCTACGTAAATTACCCGACTGACCCCGACTGACCCCGACAGGTCATGGAATTTATTGCCATCTAATGTATCCTAGCGTGGCAAAGAAGAAGTTGTTATTAATTTTGTGTTTAGATATTGCGGAATGTATTTCATTTTAAAGTTAACATCTAACATAATGATCACGGTATAGAGCTTTTAGATACAATAGAGTTATGTCCCCTGATATTGCAGATATAAAGTGTCTGGTTGACCAGTGTTGATTGATTTTTATTGTGTCTTTCTATACAGGAAAGCAAGGATCCCGAAGAGGTTCCAGTCGGACAAGCGCAGTTAGAGAGCTCATATCAAGGATATTCCGGGTAAATACGATCACTCTGTCGGCGTAAAGATAGAATGTGTTTTATTTTTCTATTAGACAGAAGCGATTTTCATGTTTAAGATACTTGATTTTGAAATGACCTTATCGTGTTTTGAGTTACAATTCTCCTGAATGTATTTGACATACTTGACACAGATCATCACGTGACTTGCTTGAGATGATATGTACATTTCTGTGAAACAGACATTGAGCCATACACATTTTCTCACACGAATCAGAAATCGATGGTAGAGTAAGATTTACTTGATTAAGCTGTCAAACAATCACGGTAGCTGAAAGACTCAAATATTATATGTAAATACTTGGGGGAGGAGATTCATCACTGTCACAGTCTGGCGATGATCTTTGAATATCCACTTTCTTGTTCGTATCTGTCATGCTGAGTGAGAGATTGATATATGGAAGAAGTTGTATACTTGCGTCCACTCGACTTTCAAATGAAGTCGATACCCATTTTAGACATTTTACTAAATAACCAATCTACATAAGGCTTTATTTATAGATCTGTAGAATGTTTTATTTGAATTAGCAACAGTAATACTTTCCGAAATGAAATGGTTAGTGACACGGTTCAGAATATTCACATGGACTTGAAGTTATCAGACACATAATAATTACGCAAATTTATTTAATAAAGGGACTAATGTTTTTGTTTTGTTTTTTTTTTTTTTTTTGTTTTGCGATCATTTTGGATTTTTTTTCCTTGTCTACTCTAAGACTTCAAAAGTTAGGCCGTTAGCGCTACGGACAAGCCTTAGAAGAACGAAACAGCTCAATGATGCAGTTTAATTCATTCTTGGCTCTATTGTATCTCACGCTAAAGTATGTAAAGATGCTATCCACTTTCGTGTACTTTGTACAATTTTCCAAGCCAGGGTGAAAAAATGGAAAGAGATAACAATGACCGACCGCTCACTATATCTATATCTTATTGTATCGTTAATAAAAATGTACGTCTCAAACAACAATCAACACCCGATGTTATGTGTCTCCATTGCAAGATCTCAGAATTGTCCAACCTCAAGACAACAACATCTATAATCGCTAAATAGTATCGGGCCTGGACAGGTTATGTTCGGAATTGTTTCATCTAAATAAGAGAGCGATAGCTTTTGAGGAAAGATTAGCCATTAAAATGTACAATCCACGATAGCATCATTAAAGTTTTCTCTGGTCTATGACTTGCTTTTCACATGCCTTATTCATATGAACTACTTGCTATTGAATTTCTGTTTTCATTACAGCGGGAAGACGTCAGTGACACACTGGAAGGTGACAATGGTGTTGGAAATTCGCAATTTGACAATTCAGTAACGGAAAAATCGACAACAGACAAGTCAGCTTCAAAGAAAAATAAATCAAATAAACGACATCATTTTAAAACTCTTTTGTTTCAAAAGAAACAGAAATATCAAGTTTCGACAGAGGCTCTCGCCACGGACGAAAACTCGAGAGAAAAAATCAGGAAAAGACAAAAAGTTGGCCGGGCTAATAGTTTCGGAAAATCGCTTCGAAACATGTTGTCCTGTTCATCGTCTGTAACAACGGTGTAAATGATTCATCGACCGATAAACTTTTGTAAAAGTGTGTCATCATTCATTTCATCACCGGATACTTTCTTTCAGTCATTGTTCCAAAACATGCCACCTCAGACGACATCTTTTACGCTTTAAGTCCCCACCAAACATGCGCAGTTTCCCTCTCACGGAATTGCAAACCTCCGTCAGACCTGGATTATTGAAGGTTTTCAAAATGTTTGAAAGTATCTGACATACACAAGTTTCCTTTACCATGTGTATACGAAGTGCTAAACTTTCACGTGTTATAAAATTTTCGATGAAAATAAGGACATACCCTTAAGTGTTTAAATCATGATTTCGTTTGAGAACGATATGTTCGAATTCCTCGACATTATCTTTCGAAGTAATATCTCTATTTTCGAAATTTTATAAAAGAAACCCTTCAATTGTTTTATAATGCATATTGAAATTCAGTTTTCAGAAAATAATGACTGTGGTTTCAATTCCTTTGACTGACGACATTTTGTCTGATTCCTCGGTCATTATATTGTCTTTGAGAAGAGAAAAAGTAACAAATAAATCAATGTTTAATTATTGTTTCGGATGGAAGTTTCAGCTTAGAATCGTCAAAATATTATTATATCGAAAATCTTACTTGCATGCTGCAGGACAAAAGTTTTCTTTTAAAATATGTTGTAATATTATGCGTGTAAATATATATTTGTATTTCCAATAAATGAGTTAGAAAATGTCTATTTTTATAAAATAAGAAATAACAGTATTGGTAACATAGTTGCGCTAATATCACCAAAGGTCTATTCATATAACACAAACTGTTGTATAGAAGCCACAGATCTATTGTTATTACAAAAATGTTCAATTATATTATTATTGAAAAATCTTGATTTGTAAGAAATGCATCAAAGAGCTTACTAAGACACATAGTTCTTGTAGGGTATAATTTGATTCAGTTAAAGGTAAATCGAATACAGAAACCGTTCAACTTATTTATCTTTATTAAGTAAAGAACATCTTTCTTTCGTTTACTTCAATTTTAAAAAAGCTAAGATATCAGGCAAATTATTTTGTAAAAAATTGAATATTGTTATATATAGTCATTATTGGTTCATTGATGTTATTTCTTGTGTATTGATTATGAATAATTTGCATTTAATAAGTAAAGTTAAGACTTGAATCTATGAGCTATAGATGGTCAATAACCTTTATTAAGCTATCGTTTATCTATCATTATATTCCTAACTTTGTTATCGAACCAATCATACAATTTTCATACCTTTTATACAATACTGAGGACGGATAATCTATATTTCTATTTTCTACGTTCGTACATGTCCTGCAAAAAATAGATAGCCAATGGTCTGACAATGTTGTTTGTATCAGTACAAATTAATGTGTCGCTTTTTCCGATGGAGTTTATTTGTTTGTAAAAGGCACTGATAGAAACCAGTATTACAGGCAATTTACTAAAGCATTCTTTAAAAGTAATTCTCAAATGTCTGATATATTTTACAAAATGTTTTCATTATGTTATACTACCGTTTGCAGTGAATAGATGTTTCAAGGGAGCTAACCCAAAAAGACTGCGAATGTTTTCCTGTCAGCCCTTTCAAAAATATCAATTTTATTTCACTGGTATATTTGAAATTTATTTCATTTGTAATATAGGTTAATACAAATATCACTATCACTGATATCATTATATACAGTGCATTGATATATATGTCAAAACAGAGATCCTCTGAATGTTCCTGCTACCTGTAGTACAAACCTTGGTAATTAACAGATACGTTTTAATGGCGTTAATGTACATATCAACTCAACAAAAGTCACCGCATTTCATTATTCAGGATGGCGACACCGTTTACCATTGACCTCTATATCACGTCTATATGTGACCTTGCCACTTGTGTTGACGTGTTGAACTCTGTTTCTATGTCATTGTCACGACAATAAATCAATATTCCATTCTGTGATGAAAGAAGTTTAACAACATTCATTTAACAACAATTATGTCATAATTTCAATTTTGAAGGAATCGGCGTACTTTGGATCAGGTGTTTTTTTAGTTATTTGGTAAATGGTTTGCTTCTTTTTCAAAACATTGATAAGGCTGAAGGAAACTTAAATAGTTAAATAGATTTTCACAAATTCTTTATCTGTCCCTACTGATTTCCTACTAAGACTACGATTATTTTACATGAAACCGTGTTTATGAATTGTATGAGAAATGTTCGTTTAATTACTACAAAGAACGAAGCAAGAGGTGCGGAGGCTCTTACGGGAACTTCTAGCAAATTCTCATTGGAAACCTTTAGTACAAGAAGCAAGTTTCCAAAGACTTTTAAGTCACAAACCAATAAGAAGTTTTCTATAATAATCAGTTGGTTGCCACAATTGATTTCTTCAGTTACTGTTTCTCAGAGTTACACGATATTCCAATTCAGTACTTTATTACATCAGATATAACGGATGTTTCTAGTTATTATCATGATATCGTGTAATAATGTGTTGAAGAAATCAGTTACAGTTTTGTTCGCACATCGTTTATCCCAATATTATGTACTAAAGGTTGTTTTGTCTTGACATGTCTCCACAAAGAATAAAATATTGTTTCCGAAATATGACATTGTTTTCTTTCTGCTTTAATTCGTTTGTTATGGGGTTTCAAAGATTTTTTCAGAAAAAGTCTTTAGATAAGGAAATGTTTAACTTGCTCGAAACGTCAAGTGCAAAATTGCAATAAACTCGTATACAGAGGTAGATCTGAATATGTTACTTTTGGACATTTTGCTGACGATAACAGCTGGACGTACTGTCATATAGCATCATAATGCTAATAATGCTTCTATGCTTAGAAAACAAGTAAATACCTGCATGTACGCGTGATCAAAATCCAAACTCCAATCAAATAAAAATGAAGCAAAATTTGCACAAAAGAAAAATGAACACGAAGACTACTGAAAAAAGAAATGAATATTAGACCAAGCGTTTCGTAAGAGTAAGTTTTTTCTGCTTCATCGGCAACATCTGCTATGTAAATTTTCATCAATCCAAATAAGCGATGTCATATTTTCAAATGAGTAAAAAGGATAGGCAAAAACGAAACAAGCAAACAAACTAACAAGCACCAAACACATCCAGCTTCATAACACACGATAAATATTTCTCAATGAAATCACTATGACGACCGGAATTTTCATCAACCTGCATATTTTGAAACTCTTTGTTACGAGCTTGTCCGTTATTTGACGATTTCTTTCACGAAAATCGTGATAATGGGAACAGATCCGTGAATATCGAATTGGCTGTGACTTATAAACATCATAGGTTGTGGATGCAGGGTGTTGCTATAAAGAAAGAGAAAATCCCAATAGGGAGATTGTAATCATCTCACTTGACGTTAAGTTGCCCATCTTACTTTCTTTGCAGGAATTGATAGAGATAAGCGGCTGATGTAGAAAAGACTGCCGTGTCTTTGGTTTCCAATTCTGGTTGGTATATACAATGGACGTGGTCAATAAGTTTCTTGTCATATAAAGACATGACGTCATCGATATATTTGAAGTGAAAGTGAAGAATTTTGCGTGGTCCTCGTGACCTGTTTAGATAAGGTCTTCAGTAATTTCATCCTTGTAAGAAAACAAAACACAAACAAAGAGGGAAATAGTTGATTTAAACATATTTTATTGTCGACAAATAGACAAATGGACAAGAGACAAGTTCTTGCAACTTATGAACTCTTCTCCACAAATACAGCACAGATAATATATTACAACACGTGACATATATTCATACAATAAACATAAAAATACAGAATTGTAGACTTTATGTTTAAATCAGTTTGTCAGCGGATATTACTGGAAAATTAAGAGAGAGAGAGAGAGAGAGAGAGAGAGAGAGAGAGAGAGAGAGAGAGAGAGAGAGAGAGAGAAGAGTTAATATCTCCCCATAATATGACTTAAAAATCACGTCTTCATATAGACGTATCCACAAGAAAATAAAGCAATTTGGTCTTCAACGACTTCTCCACAAAGCAATTCCCACCGTAAATAAATCTGAGCGCAGTCCACTACAGTTGTTCCTTATTTGACAATGTATACCGGAAAGGTAACGGTTGTCAGAGTGTAGATAATCTGGAACTGAAATGTTTACAGGAGAAAGCTTAGATCTGAAGTTATCTAAGGACGGGGACGCTTTTACAGAATTATCTACGTTATTCCACAAATTTATAGACGACGGCACAAAAGATTTTTTCATAGTATTTAGACAACTGTGGGGTATTTGGTAATTCTCAGGGTTTCTTAATTCAATGTTTAAGTCACGTCTAATAGGTGGAAGTAGATTTATCAAGTAAGAAGGGGCTATCTTATTGTGTATTTTGTAGAACGTAGTCAATTTTGATTCCTCTCTTCTTTGTTTGAGAGAAACCCAACCTGTTTCACGATACAAAGACTCACGAGACGCTATGGATGTGAGACCAGTAACGATTCGTGCAGCCTCTAATTGGACTTTTTCTAGTGAGTCGGACAAGTGTTCCGAACAGCCATCCCAAACACAAGAGGCGTACTCAAGAATGGGCCTAATAAACGATATATAAATAGTATTAAGAGTAGACTTATTTACCTTGTACTTAAGTTTTTTCATGGCACACACTTTTTGAGAAGAAGTTTTAATGAGGAGGTTAACATGGTCACTCCATTTGCAATTACTGCTAAAGGTTACATCCAAGTGACGATGCGAATCATTGAATTTAATGGGTTCACCATTGCATACCAAGTTTGGTTTGGCAGGGTTATTTCTAGGAGAAAAGATAACTGCCTCCGTTTTAGCAGAATTGAATTTCATAAGCCATTGGTCAGACCAAATTTGAAGACGATCTAGATCCTGATTCAGGGCAACTTCAATTTCATCTGAAAAGGCAGATGATTTTTGAAGAGAGGAATCATCAGCAAATAATCTCACAAAAGTGTTCATGGGATCAGCTAAGTCGTTGATGTAAAATAAAAACAGCAAGGGACCCAGTACAGAACCCTGTGGTACCCCAGCCCTGACCGGCTTAAAAGGATAAGTATTGTTTCCATATATAACAGATTGGTATCTATTGGTTAAGTAATTTTCCAACCAGGATAGTAACACTCCATCTATTCCATACTGATGTAGTTTGAACAAGAGACCCTTATGCCAGACTTTGTCAAATGCCTTGGACAAATCGCAAAATACAACACAAGAATATTCATTATTATCCAAAGAGCTAACAATACTGTGATACATTTCTATCAACTGATAGACTGTGGAGTGGCCGGGAAGGAAACCAGATTGATACTTGTAAAAATATTGTTGTCTCTAGCAAAGTTAAAAATATATTTAAAGACACATCTTTCCATAGTTTTTGACAAGCAACTTAGCAAAGAAATAGGCCTATAATTTGAAGGAACATGAGCATCTCCTTTTTTAAATACTGGTAAAACGTGTGCTTTTTTCCATTCCGAAGGGAAAACAGCATCCCTTAGAGACCTATTAAATAATAATGTAAGAGGTTGTGAAATAGTTCTGGCTGTAGCTTTTAGCATACGGTGATTAATCCTGTCTGGACCAACAGCTTTCCCTTATGTCAAGAATAGATAAAATATCACAAACATCTTTTTCTTCGATCATAAAACTAGAAAGTGAATTAATGCATTTTCTGACGAAGTTTGGCAGATTTGTATTAGAATCATCAGTACTGGAGACAGAAGTGAAATAATTATTGAGGATTTCAACTTTTTCCTGGTCACAAAATGCCATTTTGGTAATACCATTAACATTGTATTCTAGAGGAGGTATAGAGCGAGGAGAGGAGGAGAAAAAGCTGTTAAGAATTTGCCAAAAGGCACGGGGATTTTCAGTTTGTGCCGTAGAGACACGTGATTCCAAATTACAGAAGAAATCGGCCTTCGCCTTCTTTTTCATATTATTTACTCTGTTTCTCATACCCCTGTATGAATACCAGTCTGCTTGGCGTTTAGAACGTAATGCCTTTTGTTTGAGTCTGTCCAATATACGACAGTGTTTACGTAAAACCGAATCGAACCAGGGTTTGTCGGAGGGACGGATAGTAACTGTAGAATTTGTTATAAAGATTCTAGCCAGATCTAAAAATTGCCTAGTGAAGTTGGAAACAGCACAATCGATAGAAGGTGCATAAGAAATTAAATCGTGCCAATCTACTGATTATCACGAACCATTAAGCCCAATGTAGTCTGCCCTATTATAATTCCACACACATCTCTCGTATGATGTTTTACAATTATAAGAAAATGATAAATTTGTAAAAGTCGCTTTATGATCACTAACAGTATTGTCTACACTGAATGTCCCACTATCGAGACATTTAATATCCGAAGAAATATATATAGGATCTAAAAGTGTAGCTGTGTCAGTGGTTACACGAGTGGGTTCGGTAATAACGTTTATGAGGTGATAGTTGGTTACTAATGTATCTAACTTATTATTTCTGTGTAACATATCAACATTAAAATCGCCAAGGATAACTATATCAGAACAATAATCGGAGACAGTCTCAATGCACCACTCGAAATTTTGATAGAAAGTGTTTCTGGAGTTTGGTGGTCTATAAAATAATCCAACCATGATACGTCTATTGTGGCACATAACTTCCGCCCAGATGCATTCTAGATTTGCCGGTTCAAACTCGAGGATGCGACAAAATCTAATAGAATCTGGAAAATATATAAGAACACTTCCACCAAAAGCATTTCTATCTTTACGTATAGAAGTGGAATAGCCAGGAATAGGAAGAGAATCACTTACGACTGAATCGTCTATATGTGTCTCCGAAAAGCACAAAATGTCAAAATCACTGATAAAAGAATCGAGAAGAGAAAATTTATGTCTAATGCTTCTAGTATTTAAGTGGAGTAAACTCAAGTCAAAGTTGTCATGATTGTCAGGACCAGGGTTTGTTTCAACATCTCCACTTAGAATTAAGATAATATATAGAGAGGGAAAGTCAGCACTATAAAAACCGGATATACATATATCTAGACAAGGATAAACATGTTGGAAAATCCATATGGAATATATCTTAGTCATGTCTTTAAGTAATGTTAAAAGAAATAAAAGGAAATATGCTGGGTTCAAAGATATTTTACATGAGGACGTAATCGAGTAGATACTACCGTTAAACCTTCCGATTGACGCCCTATAATCCTCTAAGGAATTACCCATTATCTAGTATACAAACATAGGTAAGTATAACATACAAGTAGAGGACATGAATCGAAATACAGTCGACTGTGAATAAAAAGATTGGTAGAGAAAGAATGTAAAAGGTAGGCAGAAAGAATAGGGTAAACATGAAAGAGTAGGGTGGATAAACGATAGACTGAAAGAGAGAAACTAGAAAAAATATGTGTCTATAACAAAAAACATTCATCGTTGACATATCACTAATGAGAAAGGGGTAAGAAAAAAGTCAAACTATTTCCGAGAAATACCATCAAACATACAAACATATAAGCGATAAATCAAAATAACCAGTACTCCCATACACATTTACTAGTTGTTTAAAAAAAGTGCACACACAGAACCTATGCACATTTATCCCTGCAACTTGCACACATATCCGTACGAAAAACATCAAACATACATATACTGCATTCTCCATGCACACCATATAGCGCACATACTACTTATGGACATATTAGTAAACAAGAATAAAGATACTTTTACAATTAAACCTTAGACAGTGAGGGGTCCAAGTATATATGCTGGCAAGACAAAATTTTGGATAAAGAATGGACAGCAAGGGAGAAAAAAGTATGAAGCATATACATTGCAGCATAGCATAGTTAGACATCTTAAAAAGTAGAGTAGAAGATATAATATCAAAGACAAGTAATAGTCGTGACATGTACAAATATATGTAGGGGGAAAATAACACATGTGTTGTCAAAATAAACAGAAAGTAGATTGATAAATACATGTAAGTATCAATATGTGCTGGAACTTATAAAAAAAATAGTGCATATTAATACGTCAGATTAGCGAAAACCATACAATACTTAATATTAAACCCATATCATTTTGTTACATACTTGGCATTCCACAACAGGGTAGTCGAAAGGCAACAATGTACGGATAACTACATGAAAAAAAATCATGATTATGCATGGACTCCGAAAATAACATAGTACCATCACTTCTGCAGGTAAAAACTTAAAAAATACAAAAAAAAACATTTCTTTATTAGTATTAGTCAAATAGAAACACTGGGTTAAAACAGCACAGGTAAGTGTGCCATACAATCGGAAGCTTCAGATAAGTTAGAAGTAATATGCACGAACTATAGAAGGGGCTTGCCCTTTAATCTGTTAAACGAGTGAAGCTAACACGTGATCTTGTACCATAAGAATTACTCAGAATGTTGCGAAAAGTGCACAGTGATACTTGTAAAATATACACAAACGTTTTTGAAGAAAAATAAACCGGCAACAATTCAATATGTATATAAAGAGAGAGAGAGGAATGTGTATATGTTCTTGTTAAAGGAGATCGACCATACAGTTAAACCAAAAAGTTCAGTTAAACCAAAAACTTCAGATAAGTACGTAAATGTACAGTAAACATACGCTAATCATACACATAATAAATATATTCAGTTAAATATGTAACTCATATTTACCAATCTATAGTATTCATGTATTATTACACATGTAATGGGTTCAGTGTAAATTTCATGATTGTTATTCTATATACATGACATGCGCTTAACAGGAGACATGGATATGAGTCAAAAAGTTCATAGGACAATAAAGATTAGAAATGATACACGTGCAATACAAAGAAAGGTAGTGATGCACGTAACTGGGACATGCGCAACATACTACAGGACAGGAGCAAGCTATTCAGTTTATTTCCAAATGCAGTACAGCATATAGGATTTACAAATCAGGGTACACAACAATATCAATACAGTTTATGCAACATGACGGTGGAGAACACTACACACAATTAAAACGTAAATAATTTCATCAGGTATTCTGACAGTAGCAATTGTTTCCCAATTTCGATTTGATCTCACAAGTTTTTCTAACTTATGAGATACAAATAATTGTAATCAACTTATTGGATACAGACAATTTTACAGATTTATAATATAGTTATATAATTTGTAGTTAAATTACAAAAATAGTCATTCCTTACATCATCATCATCATCATCATCATCATCATCATCATCATCATCATCATCATCATCATCATCATCATCAACATCATCATCATCATCATCATCATCATCATCATCATCATCATCATCATCGATGTCAATTCATCATCATCTTAATTATCATCATCAACAACAACGTCAATTATCACCATCATCGACGTCATTTCATCATCATCATCATCGATGTCATTTCATCATCATCAATTCATCATCATCATCATCATCATCATCATCATCATCATCATCATCATCATCTTACTTATCATCAACAACAACGTCAATTATCATCATCATCGACGTCATTTCATCATCAACATCATCATCAGCAGCAGCAGCAACTTTAATTCAAATCAGTTCAAATTCAAATCAGTCGAAAAAATTAAAACCAATATCATAAACATGTATTTAAGATGGCGTAGAACACAACAGACACAGTTAAAACATAAACCTCTACATTCATTTATAAACACACAAATTTACTAACTTGTTCTAGCATTAAGAAGTAAAGTTCTTCTTGTCAAAGCATAACTTAAGTATTTACTGAGGTTTACGTTTTAACATTTTTAACTGCCAATAATTCAGTTAATTTATGTACAGATGGACGTCGATAATAATACGGTTTAATATATAATGCTCTTAAATCTGAGTATGTTGGACATAATAAAATAAAATGAATCTCGTCCTCCATTTCTCTTTTGTCACATAATATACAATACCTTAGAGCTCTGGGTATACCATGGTATCTACCGGTCTCAACGTTTAGACTGTGTGCCTAAATCCTAAACTTAGAGAGAATATTTTTAGATTTAAAAGTCAAAGACTTACGAAGATAAAACTGAAGTTCAAACCGGTCAACAATATGTTTATATAATATACACTTGGATGAATTTTCAAAACTGTTTCTTGTCTCTTGAATGAAAACATCATGTAACCGTTGAGTATATAGCATCAAAAAATGCTTTTCATTTGAAATACACTGAGTCAACCAAACATCATGAAACCCTAAACTACTAAGCTCTTGCTTTACATGGTACATAAAATTCATCTTAAATCCAGATTTTCTTAGATTTAGCTCTACAAGTTCATTATAACATGACTTTAAAACACAATTATCGGTATGCAGTAATTTAAGCCAATATTTCATAACAACTATTTTACGATTTATTAACAAAGGGAAACGACCCAGCTCATGGTAGACCATAGAAGAATTCACGTTCTTTTTAACACCCAACACATTTTTTAAGAACAATAGATGTAATTTCCCTAACTGGGGTGCCGGACTAAAACCCCAAATTTCACATGCATAATTAAGTAAACAGGAAATATAGGTATCAAATAATGACAACTTCGTTTCACAATTTAACATGAATCTTTTCATTCTTCTGTTTAACAGGAAATAAGCTTTTCTACCTTGCGCAGCAAAGTTATCCAAAGCAATACTAAATTTACCATTGAAGTTAAAAAATAAACCAAGGTAACAAAATTGATCAACCAACTCAATGGGCGAACCATTGTAATTCCAACGTTCATTAGGGTAAATATTTTTACTTTTCCTGATTACCACAATTTTCGTTTTCTCCAAATTAACATCGAAATTCCACCTTGCAGAATAGGAATGTAGAAAATCTAACATCTTTTGAAGGTTGTCTATATCTTCCGAAAACAGGACAGTATCGTCAGCATACATCAGTATGAACAGGTTAATCAGCTGCAACTCGTAGCTTTGACAATTGGAATTGATTAATTCAGACTCTATGTCATTAATGAACAAAGAAAATAAAATCGGGGACAAAGATTCCCCTTGTAACAAGCCGACATGGAGGTCGTACATAACAGATAGTTTACCATTCAACCTGACACGAATTTTATCATTTAGAGATTCAATGGTACTGTCCTGGAGGAGGATTTTTTGTTCCATCGTAGACACCTTGTCATCGACTATCTGGGAGATTTTGGCGTTGACACATTTGTCGATAAAAGTGGTCATTTTATCATTGGCCAATAAGTCAGAAACCACCTTCTCTAATGTAGGTAAGATCTCTGAAGACAAAGTTAATATAGAGGTCACAAGATCACTAACAGGTCCAACAAGGCCCTGGGTTATACAGTTCAAGAACGCAGGATCTGAGGTATCTAATATGAAGTTGGGAGTGCTCAGGGAGGAGGCTTCACCGGGAGGAGCGGGGTGAGGGTGGGAGGGCTCGAATTCAACGGTCGTCTTTTTGAAAGCTGATTCAACAGCAAAATCAGGCGAAGAGTCACATTCGAGTCTCTTGTGGCAGAGGGATTTAATGGAGTCGAGAACTCACGAGTTTGGTCTGGAGTAATAGTTAGCTCGCTTACCTGATTACTTGTCAGTGTGGGCACCTGTTCCTCGTGACCTACGCTGTTGTCGACGCTATGCGAGTTCATTGTTCGAGCCTATACACAAGAATACACAAACAATCCTGCAAAATAAGTCCTTTTCGAAATCAATTTTCCAGAAATCACCAAACGTCCGTGTTCACCAATCTTCCTGCAATACAGACACTGGAAATTTGGAGGAAAGGTTCCCCGGAAAATATGGAAATAGATTATTGCACCCCGATCTCAAACACGTCCGTCCACTTACAGCATCACGTGACTTGTTGAGGGAAATAGTTCGTTCACAGATGTATGTAAATCTTTTGTTTGAAGATCTTACCACCTAATTAGACGAAGATGTTGTCAAGCAGAACTTTTTTTGGTTTTTATGAACATTTGTTTCACTTTAAAGCATTCAGTATAGTTCACAACTATATATATGTACCCCCGAAGGGAGATCTTTCAGTTCAGAATGCCTTAAAAAGAATAACCCAGCATTAAAAATTATATATGGGGCTTGTGGACTTCCCGATCTATATTCCGGAGATTTTTTATTTTCCACAGCCTTCATTTAGGTTTCAACACTAAATGCACCTAGCAGCACAGTCATCAACTGATCCAGTAGCTGCATGAAACATAAGTAGATCTAAATTCGTACAGATGTTTAAGCAAGAAACCTTCACGCATAAAGACCAAGACTGATTTATTTAATTGTTTACCGTCTCATCTAATAAAAAAAGGCATACAGTTATGAGTTTTCATCTTTAGAATATAGTAAAACAATACAAAGCAGACCTGTAACTCGAGGTATTTATCCCATAAATTTTGTATCAATTGATCATGGTGATTAAATATTTCTTATCTCTGAAAACTGGACGAAAAGTACTTCATTAATGACCAAAATAAGAGCTGATTTTTTAAAGACAGATTTTTCTCACCATGCCCTTATAAATGAACTGCTATGTTATGCCATAGTACACCCAGTTTCCAAACTCTTTTAGATACATACATTGATGCTCAGATATCTCCAAAATGACGCTTGTCTTTATGAAATACTTTCACAGTAAACTCGGACCTATTCGGTACTCTTCGCATATTACATTAAGGAATATCCTAGATTTGTCTTATAATTAAGACGCGTTGAAAGTAAGTAACATCAAATTATTACAGAGGAGAAAATTTTCGATCGTTCAAACTTTCGAGTAGAGGTTTCACAAAAACTTTGAAACAGATTGCGTCAGGAAAGCCTAAAAATGAATTACAGGTTTCATTTTTTTTTTCAAGTCATACGTATCACGAATTTTGTAATAGCTGATGTACAGCATTTTTCAGATAAAGCCAGTATAAAGTAGTTGCCTCCCTTTAACCAGAGGCGAATGAGACACCACAATTTTATAAAAAGTCTATTGCCTTATCTTAATAACTCTTAGTGTAATCCAGGCTGGTTGAACGACAGGTTATAATACAATGTATAAAAAGTGGTTCTCTTCTTTCTTCAGGAATCCTCTTTTGTGGCATTTTTCCCTTTTATTATATCTTGTCTTTAGTAGACAGTTGTGTGTTCTTTGGTTTTGTAATGATTTATGAAGATATGAACAGAAAAATCCTATTCATCGTATCGGCAATTTGTAAGACAACATCCTCTTGATGATATCGGCAATTTGTTTAACACCATCATCTTGACGGAATCGGAAATTGCTATACATAATAATCTTGAAGGTATTGGCAGATTCTCTTGAAATTTATTGCATGGTTGAAATGTTTGACATGGTTGACATGTTTGACATGGTTGACATGTTTGACATGGTTGACACGGCTGACATGTTGACATGGTTGACATGGTTGACATGTTGACATGTTGACATGGTTGACATGTTGACATTGGTTGACATGTTGAGATGTTGACATGGTTGAGATGTTGACATGGTTGACATGCTGACATTGGTTGAAATGGTCGACATTTGTTGACATGGTTGACATGTTGACATGGTTGACATGTTGACATGATTGACATGTTGATATGGTTGACATGGTTGACATGGTTGACATGGTTGACATGGTTGACATGGTTGATATGGTTGACATGTTGACATGGTTGACATGGTTGACATGGTTGACATGTTGACATGTTGACATGTTGACATGTTGACATGGTTGACATGTTGACATGTTGACATGGTTGACATGGTTGACATATTGACATGCTGACATTGGTTGAAATGGTCGACATTTGTTGACATGGTTGACATCGGTTGATGTGTTGATATTGATTGACATGTAGTAAAAGACTAGTACTTGATAACTAAACTCCATTCTTAACTACCGAACATTCAGAAATACGGAATACGGACATCTTGTATGCTTTTATTTCCAGCCCTTGAAAAGTACAAAAATATCCCCGCTAAAATATATTACGGGTTTTTATTTCTTAAAGCAGTTATTTGAATTTTTCTACACTTCGGCGTCTGAAACTTCTCATCGCTTCATTTGGTTAGATCCTTAAATCATGATTCGAGACAACAGGGAGACAACGAGATATTTTTCTCCACACTTACAATGAAAAACCGGTAGAGCATGTACAAGATAACATTATGACATATACATGTTTGCTCACATATGCCAAAACATTAGGCACACTCTCACTTTCTCACGCATTAACAGCAGAATAAAAGGAAAATAAAATAAAACTACGTGAGACATGTAGGTAGAGCAGACTTTGACTTAGATGCAAATTATTAATTTTACAACACGTTTAACAAGACTTACAACACCAATTAGATGAATTACGGCATAAATCATCAACTTTTCGGACAATATCACATCATTAGGCACGTCTTAAAGAACATCTTTGAGTACCTTTAAAGCATACGACCAGCCTGCGAGTGGCAGTGACTCATCCTCTTACAAAGATTCTACGGCTTTACGCCTGTCGTGGTTGTCGATGCATCTGTCATTTAAGAAGGCCGCGAATACAAGTAAAAAATCATTCTAGCTTTTTTATGACGTGGCCATCAGTCTCTCTACTGCATCTTGCCTTAACAAAGGTGTCACTAAGACTTCTATACGGGTGTAAGTTAAAAGAAAAGCAAACATAACCTAAAATATACATGTTATCTTGTTACAAAGATATGTACGATATGATACTGGACGTGATTGATGCTTATTAGTTTGTCTATTGGTTCCGTTGTTGTATACTTTGTTCAAATTTGAGTGCGTGACATTACTTTCTTGGATTGACTAAGATTAAAATGATGCGTGTCGTTGATGAAGCAGAAGACGCTTACTCTACCAGAACACCTGGTCTTATTCTCCTTGTACTTTTTTCATCATTTTTCGTTTCATATTTTGACCTAGTTTTATTGAATTTGAGTTTGGATTATGATTATAATTGTGTTGGCATATTGGTGTTTCCTTTTCTGAGATTTATAAACAGGCGTCTTATCCGATATCGAGTTTTTCACGATTCTATCGCTTACCAAAGGCTCTTTTGAATTCTTTACTGGCATCACTGTATCGTATTAATTCCGTGCTGTCCAAAAAATCAAGAATATACCAACATGTCAAACTTAATCTAAAATCTTCCCCAATTAGTGTATTATGAGATCGAAGTTTCCTGAGTAGATGTTTTAAGCGGCAGCGGTTTAACATTTCACTCTTCATGTAGAGAAAAAATTCAATAACTTGATATGTATTTTCATCAATTTTATCACCCAATCCTGAACACTGCATAACCGCTTATATCATCATTTCCAATTACATCTCTTGTACGTTCTATAACAATATTACATATCATTATCACTGGAATACTTACAGTACATAATTTTAAGCTTTCTCTTAATCATTGCAGTGTGTTACAACCACGTTATCGATTAAGTTACATTCGTACATAATTGTAAATCTATGTTTTTATATACATTAACAAGCACGATCATTGTAAAATTCCTTTTAAACCTATAATGAGATTTCCCTGAAAGTCTTCTTTATCCTCAAGCATGTATAATTTAATATCTAAAAGCTGCTTTTAGAAGTAAACCATCAAATTCAACCTGTCTTCTTATCTCGGGTGACGTATTTGATGATGCAATTACTTTACGTCAAGATGGTCTTGACCAGCGAGGAAAGTATAATGTGGCCATCGCGTTTTTTTTTTTTTTTTTCGTCTTTAAAATTTCAAGTTTCGGCTTCATCCAGATGAAAAATTTCATAAAAACAAACATATATAAACCTCTGTGTTAAGGAAGGGTTTTGGCATTTGATTTATATGTTGATCATTTTTAAACGAAAAACATATTAAGAATAAAAAAATGTCCCCGCTGAGCTTCGAACTCTTGAGTCGTACTCGGTCAATTCGTCGTGCTATTTCACAGTTCGCCTCCTCTGTCTGAATAATGTCATCATTTTGGGATTTTCTAACCTTGTCATTGATGTACGTTTCATGGAAATCGTTCGTGAGGGTTGTATAGCACAGATATGTTCTATGAACTGTAAAAATATCTTGTCAACTACTATCTGATGAACGATGCATTACCTATCGTACTTCGTCGTCGCCATTTTGTCACCGCGAACCAGGAAGCAAACGACGAAGGGTTGCCGTGATTTCGGAACTAAAATGTTATTTTCCAATAATAGTGTGTTGGTATTTATCTGAAGGTAAAGAAATTTATCTTAAAGTGATAAAAAGAAAAGAATAGAAGTAAACATTCGATATCCGTCGAAGACAACCAATATGGCGACGGTAGAAAACAGCCGACACATGAATTGGACATAAAATACCGTATGTTTCTGCAAATAAACCTTGTGCAATGTCTCCTAGTCACAATGTATTATTTTAGTAGCTACAGTCATTAACATAAACATTCGAATTATTCACTAAATACTTATCTAATTACTTATTTCCTTTTGTCATTATTTTGGTATTTTTGTGTGTTAATTGGTAATCAAATATTGCCCGCATTGCTGCGTTATCTTCGTTTAGAATTTGACGATTATTTAAGCTATTAAAAGTGCTTCCTTATAAGGTGACATTCTAATGAAGGCTTTAAAAGTGCTGCTGAACTTTGGCTGCACTGGTAAAAATGCTGTCAGATTGGGACACACTCATCAGGGCGCCTTATTATTGACATGTTACATGTAAAACTGAATATTAAAACAACATTTTAATTTATGTTGTAATATATCTGCTTACATACATAAAGTTTTTTTAACGGTGTTACTTTTTTTAACCAGAAGCTTGAAGCATTCTGAAAGGAAGGCTAAAACTTGTGATATGCGCACCTATATTGCGCTACACCCACTGCCTTTATTCCAAAATACACCAAACATCGCAACATGAAATCTGTTTATTCTTAACAAAAATATTGCTCCTTGTGGAGTTCGGTTTAAAATGTTACACTAAATATCTATTAACCATATAGATTTTATTCTATACCATCCCTTTATCAATAAATGGAAAATAGTACAACAACTTAAGTTTTCATTTAAACCTGAAATCATTTTCCTGTGCCATTAGGGGCATTTGATTCTGAGGCAATTAATTTGTTGGGGGAAGGGGTGGGGCAAATGTTTTCCAGTGTGCAGTGCTATATGAGTAGGTCAGACGGAAGTCCTCTTGTGGAACGTGCGGGCCTCTTGGATTTCATGTTATCCCTCTTTAATAGCAACATAACTTGCCTCTTTTAAACAAATAAGAATTACTCATAATTGTCACATCACAGTAATCCAAATCACTTGGAAAAGAAAATGTACATTCAGTAAACATGTATTATCGAAGTGGTTTCAATATATTCCTGTTTCAATTAGGAGGTGAGCGTAAGCGAATACAATTGATTATCATTTGCTAGCAACATCAAGGTTTTCTGTATGTCGGTCAGCTGGTGATGACAGCGTAGTGTATTTTTATTTCGTTGTGCTCTTCTTATATTTCCTTGGAAGCAGTATATTTCGAAACTGAACCAATTACAAATATGTTCACTTTTTTCTCTTTTCTTAGTTGAAGGTTTAACGGTTTATACATTTTTAGTGGGAAAATCAATAAGGCTTGTCATTACTTTATTTATAAGTATCAAGCTTGTATAATGAAATTATATTCAAATTCACGTGTCATGTGATGACGCAGTTTCGCGATTACTTCATCAATATTCAAGCGTTTTTCACAATTCAATTTATTTTTATTATTCTCAACCCGCGACACGAAGAAAAAAACCCAAACCTGTTAATTCCAATCCAGTCTGAAAGAAACGTAAAAAACCCATGAAATACGTTTCAAAGCATTCTTTAAAAAGAACAAATTGTCGGAAGAAACTTTTAAAGCTAAACGTGACATGTGAAATTCGTTTTAACATTCATACACTTATTTGCATAAAGACAGCTCACAAGACAATCAAAGCAGAACAATATTATCTCTGTAATAAATTGTTTCGTTATGAAAGGAAGGTTTGCTACTCAAAACATCATCATTTGTTTGGGTTTATAGATTTTTGTGACAGTTGTTTGGCTGGAACTGGATATTCCTTGTTGATTATCGTCATGATGAAACTTGACACTTGAGGTAATATTCAGTTTCCATAAAAATCGACATGTCTACGTTTTTATTATGATTGAAGATAGATATTCTATCGAAATATATACAAAAATTCCAAGTACCTTCGCAGATCAATACAATGCATTCCGGAGATCAGTAATACATGTTAACAAGTATAAAGAGTATAGCCTCTACGTATTTTACAGTTGCCCTCGAATGCTTTAGTGAAAAGCAGCAAAAACATAACCAACCTCTTGGCAGTATCATAAATCAGACACCGAGTTCGATGAAAGTATGGATAAAAGAAATATATACACGGAAACTCGTGAAAAACTCAAAGAGAATAGAACCTTGTGTTCTGAAAGAGTACGCGTCGTTTGCTTAATCTATGACACTCATCATGGAAATCAAAGTAACGTCATTATCCCATATAAAAAGAAGGTAAAGAACAACAAAACACTAGATATCTATAACACACGCCAAGTATTATACTGGACAAAGAAACAGATTATTTCTCGAAGAGACCATTTTGACATGTGAGTTTGTCTGTCAGTTGGCGAAGTCTTGCACGAATATGTGATATTGTCCTTAAAATCTAATCACCTGTGATTTCTAAATACCATACTTTAGGGATGCAAGGTTGTTGCTATCCAGAAACAACGGTAAGGAAATTGAAATCATCACGTTTATCATGATGGAAAGCTGTGCTAGTTGGTTTCTCTGTGGGGAAACATCGAGGTGAGCGGATAACATCTGCCGTGTCCTTGATTCCCAATTATGATGTGTATATACGATGACCATGATCGATAAATCTCTTATTATTCAAAGACATTACATCATCAACATATCTGAAAGTGAAATCAAAGGTCTTTGCAAAGTCTTTGTGACCTGTTTTGATAACCTATCTGATAAATTCGGCCTGAAAGTATGAAAGTATTAAATATGAAAACAAGGAACAAGTCAGCAAAGAAAGAGGCTCAGTTTGTACCTGTAGGTATGCTTGTAGTCTGTTGGGAGCTATTATTACCAAACACGACAACGATATTGTCAACTAGGAATTTTGCGATGACTTAAATTTTCCTCTTTGTTTCAGTGAGTTATGAACTCTGAACAATGAATTTCTGAACTCGTATCCGGTTAATTGATGTTTTATCGATAATTGTGGTCTGAAGGAATTGTGGAATGAGGATCGATGATGACATCAATTTATTCTGTCTTTTTATGTCCAGACGATATTAAGCTTCCATCTACATATCCCTTTACTGCTTACTAGCTGTTAATGGAATGACATGATTAATGACTGTAGGTTGTTAATGAGTACGGAAACAATGATTCTTGATTCTGTCTTCCTGGAACTTGTCAATGGCGAGGAAAACTTTGTAATCCATATGTGTTGATCTCTATTGGATTTCAATCAAGGTTTCTTCCTTCCTCTTTATTGCGTTTTCAATGTCTAAATATATCGCGTGTTGAGAATCCGTATAAGAGTCATTCAAAGCCGGTTTGGTGTTACCGTCGGTCATGCTGTGTCCAAACGTCATTTCAGTTTAAAGCATGGCTTTTGACATTTTACAGCGCGTATTTGAAAATGTAGCAAAATCCTTATATGTGTTGGAATATGTCTTGATAAAAACAGAGCGTGCGGAATGAAGGAGGTTTGATATTTCCTCAGAACATTGCGTAAAACGTTACATTGAGACATCAATATGCAAATACGGAAATAACAGAAAGGTTAGACGTCAGTGTCATTGAGAATATAGACAGCGCATTACAAACCATGACGTATTTGATAGTTCATATAATCTTATTCATATATATGTTTCCAAGATTTAGGAATGTGTGAGGACTTAGGAGATAGTATATACAGTATTCTGATGACTGTCATTGGCTCAAATTGACTATGAAATGCATTTTACTTCCGTATGATCGCGATATATTGAAAATTCAGCCAGAAAATATTAGATTAAAAAACTAAGCCTCAAATGTTAAAATAGTTTTTAAAAAAGATTTTAAAAATGTGCTTAGTCAAAGGGACTAAACCTTTACCTGGTGTCCAGCAGTACTTGTCTTCTTAAACCACATCTTCTATTTTTGTCACAATGTATTTCACATTTGACATGAAGTTGCGCGTGTTTGATGCTCTTTAGCTTTCATGGTAGTTCCGTTGTTGTTTACCGTGATCTCATTTGGGAACATGACATTTCTTGCTTGAACTGACAAATATATCTTTTGTAAATGAAGCAGAAGACGCTCACTCTTCAAGAACATCTTTTTCATTTCTCCCTGTACTTTATCAAGAGTTTCCGTGTACATCTTTATTTTGTTCATAGTTTACCCTAGTGCCATTTAATTTGTGTTTGTAAAAGATAATGTTGTATTTTTCTTTGTTGTTTTTTGTATCAAAAACCGTTTAAAATCTCAATGTGAAGTACATTAAATGAGCAATATCATTATTTGTAAACTTTCATTTTCATCACCATCATAATTTCCAGTAATGGCCGATAAAAATAAACTAATGGATGTTAAACTACATTTGCTGGTAATCATTGTACACAATAATGTGTGGCTGTGTAGATCTCGTCCTTTATTCTATACGTAAAACACCGGTGTAAATATTCTATTTCAGCAGTAGTTAAAAGAGGTGATATTGAATTATGGATTTTGACATAGAGTCGAACCTCGTTATCTGAAATTCTTAATAACTCGAAGACTCCATTTAATTCGAAGTATTTCGTCTGTTCAGGCCAAACTTTTCACCAAACATTTGATCTCTACTAAATCGAATGATCGGATAACTCGACTTTGTCAACGGTTCCGCCGACTTCGAAATAACGAAGTTCTGCTGTGTATCTAACGGTCTTCCTTTAAACATGCCTGTTTCATTTCTTAAACTCAAAATGATTGAAGACGACCATTAACTCATAGTATTTGATATGAATTAAGGAAATTTGAAGACATTTTGGAACAAAATTTACAGTTTTAGCATAGACATGAATTTCATCAGGAAAAAGACTAATATGACAAAAATAGTGCAAGTATTATTTCTCGTGTAATCCGAACTGTTTAAGTCTCACTTTTAAAAAAACAATAGACACAGTTGGTGGTATATATGGATAAAACATATATTTTAGGCTCTTGTCAATAAACTACACAAAATAGGGGAAATTCGGGTATTTAAAATATCAAGTAGCTATATTTGAACTTCTGAAGGCTCTGCCGACTCCACAGTAGGAACGTTATTAGAAGTCGTGGAACAAGATATGAAATTTCGAATAGAATTCCGGAATCTGGCTAAGCGTTGGTTTCTAATCTCAGATTCCCTCCTCGGTATATCGACAGCGATTCCAGAGTCGTCCGACATCAGTCGCGTCTTCTGTTTCTTAGGAGACGGAGTCACGTGATGTGGTTTGGCGCATGCTTCGTTGTCTTTCTCCTCTGTTGCGAATGTATTATCTGTGAAAGGTAATAGTAATAACAAAATACATGCATTGTTACAAGTACTATCGGCATGAATGTTAAAAAGATGTAGTGTAAACAAAGAAATATTCGCCCACGCTTAGTTTTCGCTCTTTTCATCAATGAAAATGGAGGGCTAATTTAAGATGGCGGAGAAAATTTGTTACGCCAATAAAACACTTTTATGTAATTGTTAGTGGGCGAAATTAACAAAAGGCATCATGTTGCATGGGCGAACTTAACCTAGTATACCATATTCGTATCGATTTATCAGGATTTCACTTAAAGGATTTCTGACAAGACCGGATCAAATTATGTGATATTTTCTGTCGACTGTAGTCTCCAATTAATTACCACAAATTGATGTCGTTTGGTGCATTTCAGCGGCAGCAAATCAAATCTTGTTTTCTTTCCTTTTTTAAAAATTTAGTCCAATCAAGAAAAAAACAGTCAGGTGCACTTTTAATTTCAATTCATTAATTTGTTTCGCATGTTGTTACCCTTATTCCTTTGATGTTGAAAGAAAAAATGGTTTTGTCTTGTGTTTACCAGATTATTACAGGAAATCTCCAGTCACGCCTGTCTCTACACTTCCCATTTTTTACCCAAATTTGATTCGAAATGAAAGAAACAAAACAGCATGAAATATAAACCCAGGCAATTTAATACCGGAAGTAACCCAGGGATATACACAGAAAATAATAATAAAGGATGTGACTTTGTTGTCTCTCCTGCCAACGTTAATTTGATATTAATTGTCAGCTGCCGGTCAAAATATGACTTACGTTGTGAGATAATTTTGCAAACGCTACGGTTTGACATATTTGTGATAGTATAGATCTTCAGCAAACTGCAATATCCAACCTTAGATATATAACATCGAAAGAGCATGGTCACAGGCATAAATAATAAAAAAAAAATTAGGCAACATGAAAAATGCGTATTATGTTTGATGTTCTTTTTTTGACGGAAGGGGGCATCATATTATCAGATACTCTTAACTTTTTTATAATGTAATGTGTAAAATGAATCAGATATGATAAATAGGGAATACAGAAATTAGCGTGTTTGATTAAAAAATGACTAGAGAAAGATGAGAACCAAGTATGTCATTATTGATTGGCTTCGAATTGCTCATGGTTATTTGCCTATTCAAATATCAAAATTTCATATGGGTAGACTCTTGAATTTTAAGAGGCCGTGATAAATATGTCGGTTAAATGTTTGACCTAGGCAACCTCCTCTTCGACGGTGACTACAATGGCGGATTGTGTTTCTCAGGAAGCTAAGAAACAAGTCGGTGTGTGCTGTTGTGATTGTGTCCTTAAGCAACTTTTCCCCTTATCGCTCTGGATAGAATGCGACGGCTCTCGCGTATGTTGTTCACAGAGATAACCACCAGCTACTATAATGATCCTGACTGGACGACAAAATGTATACCTTTCGCTATGGAAAATAATGTTTGTTTTTGACAACTCTCACCTGAACTTTTTCTCTTTCGAAAGAAATCGGCAATGCTCCTCTTTTCTTCATTTCCCTCTGAAGTCTGACTGGGACGTCTAGTTGTAGCTCTCTGACAAATAACAAAAGCTTGTTTAACTAGGATTTTCCCCTGTATCCTGCGATGAAATACCGAAGGATAATATTTGGTATTCTGAAACAAAATCTGCTATCGCGAAGCTCAACGATACATCTTTGATATACAACTATACGTGTTATTGCAGCAGCGTTTATTCTAATAACAACCACGTTTTGCTCGTAGCAATATGACTCATGTCACTAAATTACCCAATGCCTCCAAGGCCTGTTAATGCATACTTAGCAACATAGTGTTCTATGATATATTTGCAGGCACGTGACTTTGAGCGGATTTACACAAGCATAAAATGCATGTTTTTTTTCTCTCTGAATTTATGTATCGCTTGTCAACCTCCGGTAACTGAATACTGAAATAAGTTCGAGATGTCATTCAGTCTATTGGATTGTGTCTTGTGTGAAGTTTCTTTATATGGTTCCAACAACCTGATCACTTTTCTTTTGTTTAAAGCTTAAAATGATAGCTTAAATTGATTAAATCCATTGACTGATTTAAGACCACGAGTCTCATCTCAGAACTGGCAGTATAAATTCTGCGTTATGAAAAAATCCCAAAATCAGCCTATTAGCTTGAAATGTGTACCCTAAAGACCCGAAAAACAAGCCGACCTCAAAAATAAACCATATAGTTTACAAATAAACCTTTGCTAAGTATTGAATAAACTAAGCTTCTTTTCCCTACTTTTAAGGGTATTTTGTGCATTTCATAAACAATGATCACTTTTTGCAGCTCTTTCAATGAATACCGAACAAAACTGATTTTCGGACGCCATTTTCATCCTTTTGCTTCATCAGTATCCTTTATAAGTATAAAAAAGTTACTGTATATATAAAAAGTTCGCAATGTTTATTTTCAATACTATCCAGTTGTGCTTTTAACAGGTAATGTTCACTGGAAACTTATTCATGATAGAAGTCGGTTTGCGAACACGAATTTGTACTTAATTATTGACATCGGCAGACGATAACAACAGAAATTTACGATCTTTTGTTTCAAACTCTGAGATACTAACCATGAGAGCACTCCTCACAGCCATGAGTCTGCTAAGGAATGCCCATCCACCGTGCGAATCATCTTCCTCGTGGTCGTTGTTAATATCCACGGAGCCGCAGGCACCCTCGCCTGTCACCTGACACGATGATAAAGGGTCCCCTTTGGATAACCCAGGACCTGTACAGAAATATTGAATGTGGCGTGAAGAGTGCAGCAGCACTTAGTGGTACGGTGACCTATTGGTAACACACATATCTCTCACCTAGACGTCTGGGGTTCGATTACCCGATCAGATATGGTGATCCCCAGCCCGATTTCCCCCGGAGTAAGAACATAACAAGACTCCACATAAAAACCTAAAATCAATTACAACATGAGAGGTTCGCTTTTGAAGCTATCACTTTTATCAATTTGTATTCCTATTACTTTCCTCGTGTTATATATTATTTAAAGGTATTCTAAATTTAAATGAAAAATCTATTATTGTTTAAACAGCTGGCCGATTCCTGTTCATTTCAGAATCATATTTAAAAAACGGTTTTACCTTTCTTTCAAAATATCAAAATGTCTAGATGGAAATCATATAGTAGTGAAGAGTGATATAAATCGAAATACTCACTACGGTCATTTGTAATCTTGTATAGAGAAAAAAGAACAAAGACTGTGTATGAATTACCAACCCCCATAACCTTTGACTTAATTTACTCTTCAAAATCGCTGGCGGCAGCGAAGCGTTTGGTAAAAACTTATTATTCCCGTATGAAAAGAAACCTGATCACAAATAATCAACCAAAAGTATATCTGCTCTACTTCTGCGTCTCCATACACGACATGTTTCATCTATACGATAATCAGTGACATTGGCATAGTATCCTCTTCAATTATGTATCTATCCTCAAGTATAGGGGGCCTGTAGATAAACATCAGCAGTGAATCGTATTTGTGAGAAGGTAATTGGAATTGGTAGGGAATTCTTCATTCTTAATGCCAGACTTAATGGATAATTCTGCAACAGCGTACGCTTTCCGGAATGCAGTTCCCGGATTTTTGTCTTTATTATTGCAATAGACGACGTGAACCACGACTTTTTCCGATCGGAATGGAAGCTATGTCTTGGCCCAAATAGCACTAGGAAAAAGATTACCATAGCAACAAAATAGCTTGTCTTATCTGATACCTAATACAGCGTTTAAAAGAATATAACGAACTTGTCAATACATATACCGGTATATGTCATGCTATGAAAGTGAATCCAAACCTTGCTTTCTGTCGTCTAATCCTGTTTTTGATCCTGAACTGCTAACATCATTCCCTACGTCATCATCGTCATCAATCCATGTCTCTTGAAATCGGACAGCTTCCGGTTTTTCTGTTGAGTGTGTGACCTTCCGAATATACATATTAATTGATTATTAATTAGAATAGAGGATATGAAACAATGTTTGATTTTTTATGTCAAAACAAATCTGTAAAAACTACAACGTAACTGTTGATTCTTTAATTGAAATGATTTATAGAATTTATCTAGAAATGTCAGTTTCGTACTGTTTTGAAATACCAACATGATTTAAACATAGGGAAGAGGTTTATCTCTGAAGGACAATGGAAATAATTTGCATTTTGTATATCCATTTCAATAATATTTCTCGATATTGATTGAAAGTTTATTCTATTTAAACTATCACAGATATGTCCATTCACGATAACACTTTCTTTATAAACATCAACATATTTTTATACAAAAATGGTTTTCCATTATTTTTTATTTCATTTTTGCGGTTTTGTTAAATTTTTCAAATTTTGGCATGTCTTTCAACAAAGTAGCAACATTCGAGAAGACATGCATGATAAGGCACGTCGTTATGTCCACCATCAAAATGTCAGAGACATCATGGCAGACGTGTTTCAGAAATCGATCACCATTAGCATAAAGATTAGAGGACAAATTTCTCTGAGCTGGGTTCTGAATAAGTCGGATAGAGAGGGGAATACCAATTCATTCTCTTGGTAGTCTCACGAGATAATACAGTAAATGATACAGTGTCTTCTAAATCAAACATTATTTTACCATTAATATCAATGATATTGGATCGTTTTCTCTATCATGGCGAATTTCTGATGCCTCTAGAGACAAGGCTAAAATTTCAGGGTCCATCATTCTACAGACACTTTCCCTGGCGAATAAGAGTGGTCACTGAGACTTTTCTCTCTCCGACATCAATGTGCCAAATGCATATTGCAGCTTCTGTCACTAAATACAAAATAACACTTTTTATTTTGGTGTTCGAATGACAGAAGTATGAAGACGCCAAAGAGCCGCGTCAATAGATCTCTTATGAGTTCTTGTGTATCCAAGAACAAAGTTAACACAAAATGGATCTAATAGATAAGCTTTCATAAGACAGATGTAATATGGTGTCAAATCCATACCATAACGTACCATATTTGAAAGTGTCTATGCCATATCTAGAGATCTGAAAATTTTGTACACTTTTGAAAATAATGTTCTATGAGCTAGTATTTAAAGAATTCTTAAACACGTTTACAAAACGATAGACCAAAATTAACCGTAGAGAAAACATCAATGATACGTTGCGTTTAAATAGTATTTGACATCAAAGTCATGTAAAAATCTTACGTCATCAGTGTCTCAAATGTTCAATCAGAAGAATCCTACCTAAATTTGTGAAGGAAATAAAAATGAAAAATTGTAAATATCAATATAATATCGCGGAAAACACTCGCTATGGAGGAAGTTGTTGGCAGCAAAACTGAGCAAGTCAGATAACTATAAAAACAACCAATACATATCAACACGTCTCTATTTCTCCTCCGAACTAGTATATACAAAATTCATGCATTGTTTCGGAGAAAATCATTGAAATACATTGTAGCTATTGAAAAATAAGTTGAATATTTGAAATACATTTCAATTGATTTTTTTTTTTTCAATTTTGATAACGAAACATCTATCACAGCTGCTTTTGAAACGAGTTCTTATATGTTCACTTAAACACCTTCTCTTGTAAGCGAAATCGTGTTTTGTGGATATATTGATTTTTAAAGGTATTGTTGCAAACAATTTCGTAGCAGATCTTTTTTTTTTTAAATTTGGACAATTCAGAAACCTTCAATGAAAACTTGGTGATGCACAACGTAGGCATTACCACCAGCAAAATGTCAGAGACATCATGGCATACATGTTTCAGAAATCGATCAGCAGTAACAGAGAGATTAGAAGACAAGTCTCCCTGACCTGGGTTCTGGGCAATGCAGAGAGGGGAATAGCAATTCATTCTCGTGGTAGTCTTACGAGATAGAACAGTAAATAATTCAGTGTCTTCTAAATCAAACCTTATTTAGCCATTATTGTCAGGAATATTGGATCATTTTCGATATCATGACGTATTTTTAATGCCTCTGGAGACAAGGCTAGCATTTCAGTGTCCAGCATTCTGCAGGCACTTTCACTGGTGAAGAAATATGGCCATGGCGACTTACTTTCTCCATTATCAATGTGCCAAACAGATGATGGAGCTCCGTCCAGGAACTATAATATAACAACCCTTACTTTTGAGTTAGAATGACAGGATCATAAAAATGCCAAACGGCCGAATCAGTTTATCTCATAGGAGATTTAATGTATCCAAGAATTAGCTTAAGATAAATACACTAAGGCAAAATATGAACAAAGAAGATATAAGGAAAATATATGCAGGTGTTCTTGAAGAATAATCGTCTTCTCCATTATCGACGACATCCGCTTTGTCAATTTTGGTCAATCCAAGTAAGTAATTCACGTTCTCAAATCAAGTATACAACAACGGAACCAACGGGGAAATTACGAAATAACGAAAAACGTCCAGCTTCATATCGCAGAGAAAGCCAGTAATTTCTGTTCTATTCTAGGTTTTATAACGATAATAAATAATTTATGAAAATTGTAAAACCCACTAAAGGTGCCATGTGACACTAACACGGATTATTTGGCATTTTGACCATTTAAGGTACACTCGATGAAAAAACACTTATGAAGACATGAATTTGTTAGAGGGTTTGCTAACAGGGAGAATTGGGATTATGGCCGCGATGTTTGTTTCGTCATGGTGATCTCATTGCGAAGAATTCCGTTGCTTTGTGCAATATGAAGCTGAACGTGTTTGATGCTCGTTAGCTTGCCGGTTGGTTCCATTGTTGTATACCTTGTTCTCATTTGTGTGTGCGTTATCATTCATAGAAAATTGAATTATAGGTTGTTCTCTAAGGGAACTACAAAGAACATTTGATATTTCTCAGGTAATGTTGCTTTGAAGTGTTAACGTTACCGTATCGCATTGGCAAGCTTCCTGCTATACGGCCCAAATATCCCCTCATTGATTCCTTTTGTCACAGAAATTAAAATCAATGATATTTTTTTTTACAATTACGTACCTGTTGTCGACTTTACAAATCAATCACCAACGAAAACTAATCAGAATTAGTCTTTTGTTATTGACTATTAGTAATCACGTTAATGAGTTGAGAGAGCAGGCCATTGAATAATAATTTTGTTCCTGTTTAACAGCGGAAACTACATAGGGATGTGATTTAGAATCTGTTCAATGATAGCAGAAAAAAATAAAAGGAATCATATCGATTCATGTCTGTCCCGGATTTTATCGAATCATCCCAGTGAAAAAAAAAGACTTAAAATGTCATTGTCCAACGGCAAAGACAATACAGAATAATCAATAAGCTACAAACACTTGTATGACCTAGTTACCCGAAACAATAGATGTGACAGCATGGTATTAAATGAATGACTTTGTGTTATGTTACAATACATGTTATGAAGACTAACAAGTTCATTTCAGTATGTTGTGCCACCGTTCACAGAATGCCGCGTAACGTTATTATTTGGTTTCACTCACGTATGTTTCTTGTATATGAAATTTTAATATAATTTTTATTTTCTTTACTTCTTAAGAATCTGAACCGTCCAACAAATGCTTCATGAGAAAAAAATATAACCTTGGGAGATGAGCACAAAAAAACACCTACACTTTGTTGTTGTTATCTTGTTCTATTACTTTGGAAAATTAAGTTATATTCTACGTCATATTTCACGCCCTTGGGTCGATAATGAACGCCGTTCATGAAGAAATGCGTCGTAATGAGATTGATTGCATGATTCTTTGTGTATATCTAGTGAAGATTGGATCATGAATCTAAAGCGTGGCAAAAATACTTATCGTTTGTTTTATTTGGCTTCATAGTATACATGATCCCATAAAAGTTTATGTACAAAACATATCAGCATTATCTACTACATGACAACACATTTAACATTAGAATTGCGACAGAAAACAAAAAGAAAATGGTTTAACGAGGAAACAGTCCGTATTGTATGTTAAATGACAATGTTTAATGAAGATGTGAAGCAACTCTCCAGCCAACTGAATGCTCGGAAAAGGGTTATTTTTCAAAATACAGAGCCAGACAAAATTGTGTTAAGTTTTAATATAGAAGTGTGAAAATGCAAAGTTATTTCAGGGGACACATCTCCATATTGTACTTGTCATTCCCAAAAATTATACAATAATTCTTTGTAAACTGAGCGAATGCATAGCCGTACAAGATGATTCCAGTATACCCCCAACTCGGTTGAAAGGGGTATAATTAAGGGAGGCAACTCTCATACATCCGACATACCATAATCTTAACGCAACCAAATACATATATAAGGATTACAAATAGAAAAGTATATTTATAACATCATATAATTTACATATTTCGGCTTAAAGTCATTGTGCATATATATGTAATTGCACGGTAACAACTGTCAACACTGAAGTCTATTGAATCAACATTTAATTTTAGCTGTTCAACACTTTATTTCAGCTATTTATATGCATTAATCGTAAGCCATATTCAACCAGTATTTCCTATACTTGTCATCAAGTAAGATACTGGAAAATATAAAAAAAAATCTGGTGCTTGTATCTAGCCATGTAAGATATATGAAAATTGAAGCAAAGGAATATTCCAATAAAAAGGTGCTCCCAATCAGAATTATGTTTGTAAGCCCATCACAAGCAGGACAGCTTTGGAAACGAACATTTATACCAATAGGATTGATATCATAAATAACAGAAATCATATAAAGGGCAATCAAAAAGTTGATGAGACGCTGTTTCTGATTTCTTTCAAAAAAGTCAGACAATCAGTAAGATGGTCGTAGCATGATTCATTATTTAGTAGAATTTCACAGCTTACATATAATAGTACAAGCAAGCCAGTTACATTCTGTTTAAAAATAATGTAGGTTTTACCAAAAGTCTGTATTAGAGGGAAGGTCAAGGCGATAAGAAATAGAGTTGTTAATTCTGATGCATATACAAGGAAAGAAACTGTCAAATTCAATATAAGTTTTCCATAATGATGGATTAAAAATGTCTCAGAGGTTAGAATTGTCATTTTAATCATTGATAAAAAAACGTCTTGTAAATACTGTGTCATCTGTCCATGCATTATTCTGTACTTGATTATATAGAGAAGAAATAGAAGCGTCCCAATCACAGATCCTTGGTGTACCCTACTTTTACATTCTTAAAATGTATAAAAGTACCTTCAGTGCTTTGCATTCTGTCAAAAGATTATTTGTAAGCTATGCTAATGTCACAAAAGACAGATCTAAGTTCCCTGGTCCATATAACAAACAGTTTCATAAATAAATACGAGCTGACTGACAGTTGAATCACTAGATATGAAACTATTAAAAAAAATGTTATGTGGTTTCTTGGTGCTCATAACTGAAATTCATTACGATTTTCTATGTGTTCCACAGATAAAGGTAGGATAGGCTTTGATGCCGGGCAGATTTATAACAGGTCTAACCAACTGTAATCTAAGTTATCTAAGACTATAACTGTTTTCTACTTCTTTTGTGAAGATTTTTCATGTTTCTTTGGTTCAAAAAAAGAGAATAAAACACAAGCGAAAAGCACATATTAAATTAATTAAATATTTTATATAATAGATCAAACTTTGTCACAAAGAGCCCTTTTATCCTTGTAAGCCTCATCCTAGGGCATACCGCAGTAAAATCTTGGAAGCAAACAAGGGTACTAAAAAGGTGACATTAAACGTATAACTGTAACAAAGGTGTCTTCATTGTTTCATGCAAGATATTTAAACATACGATACATTTGATAATTGTTAATGATCGAGAAAAAATTAGTTCATGTGTCTAACCATTTAATAATGTTACCTTCATTTTTCAAAGACCACGATATTGTTATAATCACTTCCCAGATCTAAAGAGTTAATGAGATAATATTAACCGACAACGCAACTATAACATGTCATTTAAAATGGAGTTGAAAACTGATTAATGTTTGTACTTTTGATAAAGTTGATTTCCTTTCATGAAGACCAAATCAATATTCCCTAGCCAGACCACTCTCTAAAGCTACTTTCCTTTTTTCTGATTTCAATCGTGTCAACTGAACCAAGTTAATACGGCCACCACTAATCTGGTTTCCCCTCCATTATCCAGCCAATGATTTAGAAGATAGACTGGTTATACTCTATAAAAGTTGTTCCAGTAATATCTTGTTAACATGGTCACACGGAACCACCAATGAGGTGTTAATGGCAGACATTTTTAAGACTTAAGTCCTATGCTTTCTCTGTCACTGACATCAGACAAATGACAGTTCACATGTATGCAGGTACGAAGTGGAAATCGATAACATATCAGTTCGGCCACGCTTTGTTCAAGTGTCAGGCTAAAACGTTTACATAGAACGAAAATACTAGATTAAGCCAGTCAAATCGGCTGAGGCTCTTGTGCTTTCAAGTAGAATGCGATGTAAACATTTTTTCGAAAATTCATTTATCAGCTATGATGCTGCATTTGCAACCTCTCTAAACAATTTAAGAGAGGCTCGTTGCATGCTATCAACAGTAATTAGGATAAAGCGTCTTGCTCGATGACACAACCACGACAGCAAAAACTGGTTAGTTTCTTAGCTTCCGAGAGATACTAAACCGCTACAGGTAGGGAGCCTCGAACCACGCACCTCTGATCTTTGACTAAGGTTACGTATTCAAACAAAAACATGTCAAAATTTACGTTGAAAGATAATATTACGCGACTTAATATATTTCAGTGTTGTTTACGAAATGACATCGATACAAATACATCAAAAAGTAGGATTTCCATTTTTTTTTTACCTGTTAAGCAGATTAATTGCACCAATTTGCCGGTTGCTACATGAAATCTTTGCTTTCTAGTGCCTATCCTGACTTCAATCAACACAAATATAAACAGAGAGGAAGGCAGTATATTGAATTAACACGTTCCAGACATACTAGATGTTGACACACTCGCTTATAAGGCTTTTGGGGTAGATTGTTTTCAACATTGCTTGTCTGCCTTTATACAGATTCTGTATGGCTGTGTATGCAAATAAATAAAATACGAAATTGTCTGGCACTTGCCGCAGGCTGTTTTGGTGTCCTCTGAAATAGCCTGCAATATCGATTCCGGGTCCTGTTTTTAATAAGATTTTGGGTTAGGAATTCGCACAGGAGAAAGTCACTGCTACCTTTCCATAAGGTCAGCCTTTGTAAGCGTAAAACAATTAAGAGACGACATTACACAAGAATTTGGTGAACAAAATTAAACAGATGATGGCTTCAGGTGTCCTCTTTACCTATCCTGATTCACTGACGTTAGCACAGTCGTTTATCACTTTATGGTGCGGTGTCTTTTAAACAATCTTTGAGATAGCAGGTTGTAGACACTGCTGGTGGACGTCTACTTTTTCTGATTTGGGAAACATATGGGACCATACAGCATTACAGACACGCATTGAGATTCCTATTAATTTCTAAATGTAATCTTTTTTTTTCTTTTCGTGGTACTCGTTTGTGTGTTTGTGTGTATTTTCGTGGTGGATTTATTTCCATTGATTTCGTGGGTAATCTTAATCCACGAATCCACATGTCCACGAACTGATCAAGTAGTGAGGGATATTGAGCGCCACGAAAATATGATTTTACAGACTACAAATATCATTTTGACGACGTGACTATAAATACCACTCTATAATCTATAGCCATTGTAATGGTGATAAATCAAATATATTTCCTGCGAATTAAGATAATCAACTATGCCAGTTTATATAACATTTTTATTTTTTGGTTAATATCGATTTCGAAAACATACGAACCTCATTTTATCTCTTCAGTAATTATTATTCATACCTTCCTATCATAGCTGCTGTAGTTCTTTTAATGGCAATATGTCAACACAAAAGTCAACCCGCGTCCTTTATCGGAAAGTTCAGAAAACTGTCGAGTCGACAAAAAGCAACCCCGAACATGCGTGAGTATTATAAGGCAGTTCTGTATTTGTGTCTTAGGAGAATAATTTGTGCCGTGACTCCAGTAAAACTGAAGATAAAGCCTAACAGCGTGTAATTCAATACAGCGATTCTTTAATAATCCCCAATAGACAATCGGCAATCTTGGTTCTATTTCCAGAAGAATAGCTAAGACGTCACGTAAATTCTACATCCAACAAAACTATTTTTTAACCATAAAAAGACCGTTTTGCTCGTGATGAGAGAAATGTATATTTTCTATTACTTTCGATTTGGCTTCTACCTTTGATGTTTTTTCTTTTGTGTAATATCAAGGTTCAATATAAACGTTTGAACAGACGGGTAATGATCAATCATGGCGTTGCTGGAATGTTTTGCAATAGAAATTCTCCAATACATGATAATGGCAATCTTAAATGATAGGTGATAGTTTACGACCACCTTATATCACGTGATGTGAGGGTACATTCTAAAAGGATCGTCATCAACAATGCATTAAATGAATTTCTGCTAAAAGATAAGGGGTCGAGAAAAGTCCAGCTTTTAAAAAGACGAAAAAATTCAAAACGTGTACCATAGTTGTAGGTCGCTGGATATTGGTAGCGATCAGATGAAACATTTACACACCCTCCCCAGGTATCTGCCAAAACATGTTCAATTCAAAGGGCTTGAGATTGTTTCAGCAGTTTTTCTCGGGAAAATGAAGCCATCATACACATGTAGGTGGTATTTACAATACCTACTATTCAACAATGTCGCTCGGAATGCGTTCGGATATTCCTGCATTCATGACACCATGAACGCAAATCAGTTACAAACATATGGCATAAACCCGACTTTGTTTTCATATTTCAGCCTCTATGTACAACACTTGTTATGAAAAAGTCGTGAAAAATCCTGTAATTACTTATCGTATGAAGTTTTTTTTTAATATATATATATAACTTACGTGGTACCAACTGATCATACTTTGGTGATTTTAGGGCTTTTTAAGGTCATCATCAGAAAAAATAGACGTAAGAAAATCAATTATTATCTATCCTCATTTTTTATTCTAGTTAACATCGGAATAAAAATTCAGAGTCAATCATTTCTTAACGTAGGAAAAGTTTGATAAAATCTTACTTAACTCTGTTCCGTAAACAGACAGATTTTTACAATCGGGTTCATATATCGCCCATGGGACAGACCTTTGTTTGAATAATTTTCTCACATGATTATAAATAAAATCGTAATATACTAGAGGTTGTAGTCGTGAACCGTACGTCATCGTTAATACCAATGAAATAAATACCTGTACCGATGACGTAAACCAATTTTAACACAGTGACGCTGTATGGAATAATGATGCGGTCTGCTGTATAGCGTGATATCGCGACTCAGCTGTCTCTATGTCGTGTGGCATAGAAATATATTTTCCTTGCAAAAGACGAGATCATCCCGGAAAATATGTGAGAAAATATACACCGCATTGATAACTACAATCATGATTACTATAATTCTTATCTACCGTTTATTGCGATACCAAGACTTCGAGACTTGCGACAAGCTGTGCATTGAAATGGATAGAACTAGTTGTCTTTATTGATCTCTTCATGTCTAGCAAACAGGCTTCACACAACACAATCGTATATCACCAGGGGCAAGCCCGCTATCAATAAAATATATGATTCCTCGACAATCCTATCAAAATCAATCCCTCGGGTATCTTCGACATTCATCGGCATCTATCGGCATTTATCCGAATCATGATATGAATGGATCAGTGTGGTAAAGGAGACAGAAGGCATAGAGATTGATTTATTTTATTGACTCGGAGGTAGTTTGTGGAATTTCGTTTTTGAGAATGTCGCTTTCGACAATCTGATTATGATGTTTTGTAATTTTGACGTGAAAAAAAGATGAAAAATAACAAATTCCTTATTATTCCATCAGCAGCAATTATGATTTGACATTTCTTCTGTCGGAACCCTCATAGTCTCATATTAAAAGACTTCCTAGAGGCTAACATGACATAAACGAACCGTCAGAGGCCTTGCGTATAAACACCTCAAGGGCGTTTCAATGTTTAGGACAAAGCACGCATCCTGTCTATCTATTTGCCTGTGTCAGAGATGTTTATTGATTCTGATCTGTAGAAATATTCCTTGATAATGCTGATTAGTTTGTTACAAGAACGGTGTAAATGTTCATGCTTCATGTGACATCAAGCTGTATATATTTCGATTACTCCTTGGCGTTACGTGACGGTCTTTCATTAGGGAGATATCAAAATTATCATATGAAAAGTTCAAACCAAGATATTTATTACAAAAATAAGAAATTATAGTTTTGCTATCGAGAAATATCAATCTTCCTCATAGAATAAGGTAAATCTCTACAATCAGGAACCATAATGTTGATTTCTTCAAATGTGAGGCAATGATTTTTGTTTTGCCTCTCCACTGATTCTTTCTTAAAGAACATCACATTTACAGATTTCGGCTTGGCGTACACTGCGAGCAAGATTTACTCAAATTTATATTAGTGCAGATTTGAAATCTATAAAGGTTAATCGTGAACATATCTATTTTACTCGCGGCAGGGAAGGGAGAAAGCGTGTCTGCCGTTCTAAATTGTCATGGAGACTATTGTGTTAGATTAATGGCAGCACCAAGGTCATGTAAATTGATTGAAATGTTTCATTCTTCTTAACTGACTTTTCAATGTGACAATTATATCTAGTAACATCCCTTTTAATATTGTGTATCGATGTAATACCAATATAGCTCACGAATAAAATACAATTTTTCCTGTTCTTGGTATTATTACCACAAAAAAGATGACATTGTAGTCAACGAAATCTTTAAATTAATTACAATGCATTCATTTCTTAAGCAGTAAAGCAGTGGTTTATTGTCGTTACAGAGACAGGTCTAAATCATTAATTGCTAGCATCAAATGCCACCACTATCAATTGTCTCATTACACAGCCTTACCACAACATGCAGTTCTGCCACTAAATTATTATTGTCATCAAATGAGGATGACATCACCATTTTGGCATAAATCTGCCTTTCTGTGCCATCTAAAGTCGGTAGAAATAACACAACGTTACAGGAAACCAAAAGATAATTCTTGTTCGTTTCGTGTCACTTATAGTAGAAGGACGAAACAACTATATGATGCAGTTTAATGTATTACTTGGCTCTGCTACACATACATACACACACACGTATATATATATGTGTGTGGGGGGGGGGGGGGGTGGGTGGGTGCGTGCGTGCGTGCGTGCGTGCGTGCGTGCGTGTGTGCGTGCGTGTGTGTTTGTGTTTGCGTGCGTGCGTGTGTGTGTGTGTGTGTTCTTTTTTGGATGAAAGGTGTTATTCAGTTATGACTTTTGTACAATCTTTTGTGTAACGTATGCTACGGTTAAGTCTTGGCAAAGAATATTTCTCCAAGGCCAAGGAATCTTGATTTTTGAATGAAATGCATGAGAAATTTTATTATCTATAGTATTTCGTTGTACTATGTTAATGGTACTTAAAAATTTCTTCTTCTTCTGCTAAACTTATAAATTAGATATTTTTGCAATCACATTTCAATCTAGTCATCCTTTCTATAATTGGCCCTGAGGCAACAGACATGTGCTTTTTTAATTAGTTTCCTTACCACTTGAATGTTTCGGATGTGTTGTTTTAGTATCAATTAAGTAATTACACTATACGATTCTTATGCAATATTGGATAATAATGCCTTATGGATTTTTGTAAATATATCTATTTGTTACTGTTGAAATGACATTGATTACATGCCATACATCATAAAATACGTAAATATTTTTTACTGGTAAATATCGCTGTGTTGTATTACTCATCCAAACAAAATAAGTCGTCTAAGGTTCGTGTGCAACCGAAAGAGATTCCCAAAGGCATTAATGATCCCGGCACCTATCTCCTTTATTCAAGTCTACTCTCATCAATTATTTCTGTAGTGAACTCACGCCAAGTCGACACAATCTCCCAGGAAAAAGTACATATACCTCCTATGTTTAGGAGTAAGAAACACAGCACCTTGTACAATGTATCGCATGCGAAAGCGCCATATTGGAAATGTTCTAAAAGGACAAAGACGTATTCTTATTGTCATGCTAATGTTTGTTTAAAAGAAGGCATCATTATACATTCTTTTAAAAGGAAATTATGCAAAACCGTACAGAACATGTTCAATTATTTCTGCCAAAGCAGAATTTTTTTTTTTTTTTCTTATTACTAAGTTACTGTGGCGACAATTGATTCTGAAACGTTTCGTTTTCGGTTATCTTTTATCTTAAAATTCGTTACTATTGAGGTTTTTAAAATAATTCATTAATTACGTTCAACCAAAATCACAACGGAAGAGAAATTCAAATTTGTCACGGTATCTTCTCATTACAACAAAATTGGATAAACACAAATATGGAGTTCGGAATCGGCTAGGGATTGTCTTTTACACATTGTACAGAAAGCAACAACATAATAACGAGATGTAAACAAAATCGTAATTCAGATTCAAATTCGATGTAATTAGAATAAAATTTTAACAAAAAATACATTATAAAAAGTACAATAATGATAAGACATCGGAACCGATCGAAATCCCCTTACGGTCACCCTGTAAAATTTGATCAAGATACGCCAAGGAATGGGGTCATCAGAGTGCGGACATTGCATTTCTAAAAATAGAAACGACGATTTTGACATTTAACCCTGAAATTTATGTTCTCCCAAGATATTTGCTTAACTATGTTTGAATAATGTAGTTTAATCCAAATCCGTCAAGGAATGAAGTCATAAAAGAACTGACAGGAATACGTGTTACATAACTCTGTGAGAGGATATCGTATCTTCCGCTTCGTCGATGACACCCGCCGTTTAAATCCAAGCAAGTAATTTCACGTTCTCATATGAGAATAAGATTGGCAGTCACCTGCTATAAAAAGCATGAATATACCATCATTCTTTCCTAAAATTCAAGTTTGTTGTGTAAATCGCCGAGGATAAAAATAGACCGAATTCTATATACTCTCAATACCATTAAAGTTGAGACATATCGCAAATATATAAATAAATATAAATAAAAATAGATAATAACTAATTAAATGAATAAATAAACGTAAACAAGAACAACATTAAGAATGAATGACATATAGAAACAAATTTCTTTAAGTTCTGTAATCAATTAACCTAGATTGAGTGTGAAACATCGTTCAATTTGTAGATAAATGGGTTTATTAAGCTTCCTGTCGTTCGAATTAAAAGATACTTATTTTGGACAAAGTACAGTGACAACGATCCAGTAATTGACCGGAACATTATCCAGGAGATCATTAGCTTGTCATATCACGTGACTGATATCGACAGCAATGTAGTTCCTGGTCACATTTCAAACAATCTTGTCTCTTATTATCTCAACCTATACAGAAATCAGTAAATCATTAAAGGCTTCTATTCCATCTTATTATTTTAATCACAGTTTGGATATTGATACCAATCCTATGTAATGTGAACGGAGTGTTTACTGTCCCTACAATATCAATACGTGGTATAAATTACGGGGAGATAAAGAAGAAAACAGCTGAGAAATTCTTCATAGCGCTAAACAGTCTAGACAAAAGATGTGCTAAAATCATTTTCCAAGGGAGTCTGTCTACATCAGACAAAAGTGATTAATTATTTTTTCTCTACCAAATCGTGAATATAAGATACGAAACAGTCAGAGATCTTGTATGTTTTTACAAAGATAGATGCCAAAAGTTAGGACACTAAATTTAAAGTTATCAATTGAAATGTAGACAAAATAGGACTGCAAAAAAGGCCGATTGCCTTGTTTCCGCCAAAAGCCCAGTAGTACTCTTTGAGTCATTATTCAGCAAGCTACCTATTGCTAAATTTGTGCTGAAAGGAGATGTTCAAAAATATCTTTTGTACAATGCTTGGAGCAAAGCACTAAGGGGCAAACTGCCGGAGGATTTAGTTTTACAAGGTTGTTCAGAAGTCTGCATATCAAGTCTAACTTCTTAAGGATAGTTGCACGTTTCAAAATCAACATGTACTTGGCACTAATATGATTACCGGTAAATATTAGAAAATAATTAAATGAGCAGGTATACATTACATTTTACTTAATTGTTTGACTTTATTGTATCTGACTCTAAATCAAAGTTTTCTTAAGTTCCCGAGGTTTGCCGTAACCTGCATGCCAAGACTAGTGACACGGTTTGGAATATATACATATGACTTGACACTGTCCTTAAATTATCTGATATATAAAAGTGTATGATGCAGTGTAATTCATTGTTTGGCTCTACTGTATCTAACTCTAAATTTGTATGGAAAATAGCATTCACTTTTGTGTCTTTTGTTTGAATTAAAAGATGATATTCATTGGTTAGCAGTCTGTACAATCCTAGTGTACCTCCAATCTCATACATCAACATTTTTTATTTCCTCGTCTTGATATGTCAACGCTAGAGGTTACAAGAATCATCGATGGGTCCTAGAAGGACGAAACAGCTATTTGTTTAAATTGAAACAGTTCAATTTGCTTATCGGAATATCAGCATCTCCTTTTGCAAAGAAATATGCCATGAAGTTGCGAGATTTTGTACAATATTTTCTTTTTTTTCATTACTATTTTTAACAGTTATGACATATAAGGTATGAGTTAATCATAGACTTGTAAAAAAAAGAGTCACAAAAAGGAAAGAATTACATGGAATGGAAATTCCTGACAAAGGACAAGAAGAATAAGACCAGCTGCTTCAGACAGGTAAGCCTTTTCTTCATATTCGACGATAATCAGCAGGTAAATCTATATTAATCCGGGTAAATCTTACCTTAAATTTCGATGAAATTCAAATCGGTTTGAATATATTTGTTACAAATTGATTTCCAAGGCTCCGAGATATTCGTTATAAAGGTATGTAACTCGACTTCTTAATATGATTCCTAAGATATCATTTTACATCCTCAATTAAAGGTGTATAAAGATCGAGGTGCAGTCATGCTACTCTGAAATTTGATGGAATTTATCACATGTCATGGAGCAAGTAAGTCAACCCAGAAAATGCTACAAAAAATAAAAACAGGTCAACACCAAAAAAGATACGTTATGTTTGTTTGTGCACAATTCATATTAAAGATGTATCTTATTTACGTTAAGAATGAAATAATAGAAATTTAAGTGGAATCCACTTGCCGTTTTGTACAGGCTACAACATTTGCTTTTCATATTGTAAATCTTGTTAGTCTAGATCTTGTAAAATATATTCGGTCGATTAAAAGATAGTCGGCAATCTGCCGTCCATTTATGCACAGAAAGTTGTTTAGATGAACGCAGCAAATGAGTAATAGATATCTCAACTTTGAAGGGTCGTGGATTTGAGGGGATGGTTATGTGTACGTCTTCGCGGCAGGGACAAAGATCAAGACGGACTCCATGAAAATTGCAGTCTCAAACTGGACAAGGTACAGGTACAGACAATGTGCTGACCACCTGCCTACTGACCGAATGCTGATGGTCAAGCAGAATGCAACAAGTACCGACTGTAAAGACAAAGATGCGACTCGGTGAGGAGACAGAACCTATTGCCTTCCTAGCCTCAACGGACGTCCAAAGCAAATGTCAAAGGAGATGGTGTTTAAAGAGATTGATAAATCGTATATTTGAAGACTGGTATAACAGTATAATAAACATTTCCTTTGCTTATGATATTGCAATTATCAAAATCTAAAATTTTATCACTTTTATTGTGTTTTTTAGCAAAACTATCACTCATCCCAAACTCAACCTTAGGTCCTAGCCCGTAGCCCAAATTTTTTGTCTATTCCTTCTGTCTAAATATCACCTCATTCTTTGCTTATTTCCGGTAATGTTACTTACCTTTTGTTTGGATTTTGAGATACCCACGTTCTTATGTTTCTTCTTGTCCCATTGATCTTTCCCGTCATTCAATCGAACCTGTGCTCCTTTGACCAGCTCGTGAACGTATTCCTTAATACTCTGTGTCCGGCCATCCGGATGAACAAGAATTATTCTTTCATCCAACATGGTTACACGTGTTCGGTGCTTAATCTGGAACTGCACCTTGGAAAAACACTATCACTCAGCACTAAATATAACTTTAATCTTACTGAACACCAAAATAAAGGTAAGCACCATTTACGATTGACACAATTCAGTAGCTCTGATAAAGTTTTCTGTAAATAAACAGATAAGCAGTTGCCGTTGTTATCACTAAAATTTGAAATAAAGACATTAATTCCAACTTATCTTATTCAACGTCACTCCTTCAAGTTTCTCACCACATTTACATTTAAATGAAACAATATACTTTGTGTGGCATCGTCATCATCCTCAATGTCCTATCATTAAAACTATGTCAGCATTTTTTATTTGCAAATTATCTCAAAGAGTTCGTCCAACTATCGGTATGCGTTATTGAGCTGTTACAAATTATCTCCGAGCGTGTTAACAGAACTTTCTAATTTAGTGTGAAGGCAGAAAGATATAATCTTTTTTTGCCTGATTTATCAGAAATTATTACAAAATCGAAAGATGTTCTCGATTATCGATCATCCAACTTTTTGTATTATTGATTGTGACAGTGATCTGTGTACAACTTTTGAGCGTGCTTAATACTGTAATTGCAAAGCTCACGCGCATTTGATTAAAATTATATCATCCTCGAACGAGAAGAAACGATGATAACCATAGATTGATATTAATTCAAATATTGAATTTTTTTTTTACTATATTTCCACGTCCTTAATCTTTGTTACGTAATCTTAGAGCATCTTCTCGTGTAATTTAACAGTTTCCTTTTATCTAGTTCCCGACACTGTGAGTCTCATTAATTCAAATCAGCAGGCTCTTTAAATTTAATTCCTACTTTCTAGATTTTTCTCAGATTCCATTACAGAATCTCGCATCTATGATCACATGATGAAGGGGTATTTCAGTTGTTCCATTAATAAAACTACTCCCAGAATTGCGATGTTCAATACCATTTGTTCCGAACCTGTTGTTGTTCCAACGGCAGCGAGTTCTTTTTTTCTCTGTAACAGTTTTATCACATAAAACGAAAGTTGCCCTATTCTTCAGATACGGAGTACGTCCTTATTATCGATTGAAATGGTGCTCTCTGTGGTCCCTGAATATTTTACAGCTGTACACTTTAAAGCGATTTTCGTAAATCTTACAGGCAATTACAAATATAAGTTGAATTTAACATCCGTCCAAGATAGCCACAAGATAGACAAATTCCAACATGTTCGATTTCTTCTGTCACTATGTGTCTGGAGAGTGTTTCATGACGACATGGTAATAGCCGTGTGGTGTATGGTTAAGTGTCGCTTGCTCGTATGCACAGCCAAACCTCGATTCTTTCTGAAACGTCTCCAGAGAAGACAGAGTGTGTGTATAAAGATGCCTGGAGCAGTGTATTAATCTGACTGGGGAAACTTCTAATAAATAATATATGATGTATATCAAAAGATTCCAGTTTTTTGTAGAAATAATGTCGTCACATAAATATCAAAAATGGATTAGGTCATTAAAGCACAGTTCTAGTAACATACAATTTCCATATATGGCGCTGAATCATCTACCTAAAAACAGATATCTCCCATCAGATTTACATCCATTTGCACTTTTAATAGCAGCTGGAAACATTGGGATGTTTAATGAAACACTGTGCGATGCTTGATAAAACGAAAGCAGTGTCTTCTATCACGCTTGAAACTCCAAATCACTATATTCCTACTTCGAAAGGTACGGCGGAATTTTACTACGTCTCTAATGGACCGACTTCATTATATTTTAATGATTATTTTTCACTCCATTTACTGTTTATCCGATAGTTTCCTGTAGCGAGGTAAAGTAAATCATACAACCGAAATCATCTTTTGTTTATATCAGTACTGATGACGCAGACGTAGTCTAAAGGAAATCCATCAAATTTAGACATATACTTTATTCTTCTTCATGATGACGTCATAGTTAGTGATATATGTGCATCTACAAGTCAATCACGTGCTGCATATATCACATTTTTTCTATAAATGAATCCTTCAATAAAAATCAGACGCATTCAATCAAATTTTGAAGCTTGGCTTCCTTAGTGTTCAGTTTCCTGCCAAAATCACCAGTAAGTAAACGTCACAATGAAGCAGGATTTTCTCGTGGTAATGATGGACTTGTTAGCTGAACGTGGCCAGTAGATTCAAATAGCTGGAACAGGCATGTGGACGGAACTCACTGGCGCAGGTTTTTTTTAACGTCTATGGAAGTGTTGAGGACTGGCGAAGCAGATTTACTGAAAGAACCTTGGACAAAATGGTAATTTAAGGTGATAGGAGAATTTCGTCTTTGATCAGAATGAATTTACATATATACACACATTCATACATCCTAACTGGAGGGGAAATGGAATGAACACACATGTTGTCTTTCAGCGACCCTGTGTCGTAAAATACTCATGCGTGTTTCAAATCAATCTCGATCGGCTTCGTCGCGCGAGCCCGCGTCAATCAATACCAGAACTGCTGAGAAAAGTGAATATACAGGTAGTTTGTACCAAGTGTACCGTGGCAACGAATGGAGATCTTAAATCTGGAGAAGATAATCCCTCAGGGGGTCTCCAAAACCATTAATCGTCTTCTGCACGTGCTGTAGTCAACTTCCATTGTAGAAAATAAAATGTAAAAATTACTTACTGAAGATATCGCTGATGTAATAACTCGACTCGAGTAGAACGAAGGGAGGGCGGGCTTGGTTTGGTTTTATACTGCTGAACATCATATTACTGTAATAGCATCGTTATTTACGGAAGAGTGCTCCACGTGTATGTATGCAAGGCAATTGCGTGTGTTGCGTTCGTGTGCTTTTGTGAATCTGTGATATGTTCATGTAAACTATCTTGTGATAGTGTGGAACTGGTGCCGCCTACTACCGAAGAAGCCCAGCAGGATACCCCACCAAGTTACACTTTATTGACTGTGAGCAAACCCTGGCGTTACACTACCCTGGGACATAAGCAGACAGTAATACATGCTGGGAAGCGGAAGCTAGCTGGACCTACCGAGACATTGGAAAATTGACGATCCCTTTCATCCAATACATCTGAACGCCGTACAAATCATCTTTTCTCTACTAAATTGTAGTTATAATGACATAAGGCTCTATGCAGCGTTAATCATTATGTCTGCAATCTGTTTTTAGAAACAAATGGCATTGTTGATATGACTTACGATTTCTGGCTATTATCGCTAGTCTTTTAACGTTATACCATACCAAACTGTTCGTTTTGAAAATGGCGTAATTGCAAAAAAGCCAATATCGAATGCTGCGAAATTTCTAATATATTAAAAATTCTAAAGTAAACTATTTGTAACGATTAACAACGTTCATATAGAAAGAACAAAAATGTAGTTTATCTTTTTTCAAAAGTTTCGTAAAAAGAAGTCTGATTTCTGAAATATTGTAACGCCGTTTGGAAAATGTTACAACAGACACACGAGTTAACAGCACCTTGTAATACAAACTGAGATACAGTATTGCAAGATGTTAAGTTAGAAAATGTTGAAAATGCTTGAAACGGAAATACACTTCACATCAGCAATTTCGCTTCAGACTTTATATACAGTTACCAATCTCATGCCTGACCAGTGCTTTAAGGGAACGAATCCTAGAAGATAAACATGTATTATACTGTATTTAATTTTATATTCACTTATGTGTCTTTTGTAGAGCATTAAGTAGTAGGGATATTCGAAACTCCTCCGAGTATGGTTGGGAAAAGCCAAGATTTTGGTCATAGAAAATAATATAATTGAAAATATTCTTCTTTTCCTTCTTAAGTTATACATGTTTGATGCTGGTTAGATTGCCTAGTAGGTATATGGTCGTTACTTTGTCCTCGAGTTGATAACGTGACATTAAAATGACCATGATTTACATGAGGGGTGTTGTGAATGAAGCAGAAAACGCCTACTCTTCCGGGATACCTGGTCTTATTCTCCTTGTACTTTTTCAAGAGTCTGCAGGTAAATCGATTTTTCGTTTGATTGAGTTTGATTTTAAGATGCTGTTAATATTTCGGTGGTTTATTTTTTCCTCATCCCATAGATTCGTTGAAAGTTTAAGACCCCTTTCTGTATTAATAGTATTATTTTAAGCATTGACCTCATTCAAAAATTATAAATTACTTGAGAATATGAGAAAAGTTAATTTACAAATTGATTGAGAAAATAGATGCTGCAGGTTGTCATAGAGACCCATAGAAGTGCTTCCCCGTACATTTGTACTCCATTGCCATCGTGATTCTTTGTATTTCATTTTACAACTAGATTACTTTCCCCTGGCAACTGTCATCATTTACCTGTTTCAAATGTCACGACTTATTTTCGGTATGCTAGTGCGCACAAGGGACAATTTCACTATAAAAAGCTGACATTTGTGACCTATGGAGTTTTACTTTCCCGGGGCAACTGAATCTCAAAATGTAATTTCCCAGAGTCTTTTTATAGTGATTGAGAGTATATTCTGTTTACATTACGCCATGAATAGAGCAACCGGACGCATTTGTTTTTCTTGAGAAAAGTCGAAATATAAAGAACTCCACTGACATTTAACTCATAGAATCGACGATTCCATTACGTACAATGCTAAAACTGTATATATTCATGCCAGCAGATATTTTCTTCTTGGTAACGATGGAAACCCTACCTACATTTAACTCCAATGAGGTACATGTAATATTAGCAGATGGTGCTTCAGTATTGCAATTATTCAGATACCTACAGACCTCCCTCATTTATTTTGGATTCTACATCTTGATTGTTCGTCTAGTTGTCCTACAAAACTACTTTTGTGAACGTCAGTACCAATTTGTATTTGTGAATTATACTGGAACATTTATCGTGAAATATGGAAGACAACTGACTTTCTGCTTGACAATAACATCGTCGAGTTTAGTAGTAAAATCTTCCAACCAACTATTTGTATAGTTATCGGAACTACATGTGCCATTCTCTTGGCTGACTTGTGTTTTGTTTTCACGAGAGACTGAATTCATCGAAGAAATCGTTAAACCATGTCACATAGGCCTGGCTTTGTACTTTAATTTTTATAAAAGAAATTTCATTTGTCATGTTCATCATACATGTATATATACCAAAGGATTTGTTCCCAATATCACGATCTTCTAGTATGATGTTGACTACTGACAGGTAAAGTTAAAACACAGAATTTCGAGAAATGCACGCTTTTGTAGATTATTGGAAAAATCTTTTTCCGTTTCAGCTTTTAAACATATCATGAATACGACACCCGCATTCATTCAGTTTGTAAAATCAAACAAAATGTATAAATTTGAAAATTTCACGAAGTATTATTTCATAACAAATCACTACACATAACAGCTGGCGTGATATAACGTGACGTCACTGACAGCTAATTCGCACCATTTTCAGTCATTCAAAATTCATTCATGAGTGAACCGTCACATTCCAAACGGAAATATGTAAAAGTATCAAATGACACATCCTTACTCCTGATATATACGTTTTTTATCCGTTATTCATTGTTTGTGTTCATTGTAAGCTATTTTGATATCCAATGATGTTGTAGTCCGTTTTTTTTTTACTTAATTGAATGACAGCAATTCACACACCACGTGAAGGTAAACAGATATTCATACAAAAAAGAAGTTCCAACAGAACCGCCGCAATGTGGCGTATTGTCTTTGTCTTCCGATCACTATCAAGTGAGCGGAACTAGATTTTTTTTCTTTTCATCGGGAAATGAAAAGAAAATATCGACGAATCAGAGAACTGCATTTTGCTTACAGTGACAGAAAAATTAATTACTAATTATATATGCTATGAACCTGAGGCTCGTTAGTATACTGATGGGCGATGAAGCCAGAGAGACTTACCCTTACAGAACGCGTAGTCTTATTCCAGTTAGACTTTTGTCAAGGGTTTCCTAATGCTTATATTTCACAAGTTTTATTATAATTATTATATTCATCTTTCCAATTTCTGTGGTTTAACGAAAATCTTGAAGGAAAAGGGTTTCTTTAAAAACCTATTGCTTACTCTATTAATTTAATTTCAGGTAACTTTTTTTTATTCTTAAATAGGATACCTCGTGACAGAATATTAATTGCAGAAATAGAAATAATAATAAAAGTACAAATTCTTTTAACTCAAACAAAAGAGACCTATTTATGGACATGTTTTCTTCTTCTTGGCTTGATGAAGCAGCAGTAATCTCATTGATTTCTTCCCTCGATGACAACCCTCGTACTTCCTGATTAAGACTCTACACGAATAGTAATCTAACTGTCACTGACTGGAATATTCTGGCTGACAGAACATTTAATTAGTATCTGTTTGTCAGCATCAACTCAAATCTGGAAAGACACTTAATGATTCTATATGATCTTGAAGGCTTGGAGAAATCCTTCGCGAGTTCTTCCTAAGGTTTAGTTAATTTTTATTCGAAAAAAATCCTTCGTCTGGTTTCTTGAAATAGGGAATCCTTTATTTGGAATGGTCTTCCAGGGAAATTCTAGTCAGATATCAACTCAATTCTTAACGATGTCAAAATGAAATGAAGGGCGTTTGACAGTCTTTGAACTGCAAGTGCACAAGGAGATCTCTTTTGCCGTTAATTATGTTTTTGCACCGCTTTTAAAATTGCAATTCCTAAACGCTGTTAGTGAGCATTAGTCCACGAGTTTTGACGTTATCACGTGTTATGTTTTAATACATATCTACACGTGACATTCTTTTACAATTATTGAATTTTAAAAAGGAAAGAAAATGTAGGATTGAATTCTGAAATTTGTGTACATTACGATTATGTATGTTCTTATTTTTACACTTGCTTTGCGTTATCTCTGGGTGCAACTTTCCAACCATAATGTGTGTATTTATCAATATTTACGTCTGACGATAAGTCATGTCATTACTTGTACCGGTTGTAAACGCTGATGTTTGCTGATATCACTAATATGAAGAGACGTGTGAAACATATTGCTGTTAATAACATACGTTTTTTCAAGTAGTAAATAAAATCGCCAATTTTATAATTTGCTCTCGGAACCATTTTGTTTTCATGGCGTCTTCAATGACGTCCAAAGTGACACCACCTGTTTTTGGTATAGTAAGACCATTATATTGAACTCGCCGCTGTTATAACGACGTGTATGAGGGTATTTTTTATTTTTGTTTTAATTCTCTGATGATCAAATGTTTGTACTTATATTTTTCTGTACGTACATCGAGGTGTAACAGCATTAAAGTACATAATGTATGTACGTATTTTATTTGGTGAACTTGGGCAATGATATGAGGTTATCTAAATTCACATCAATGCACGTTACGAAAATAAGATAAAAAAAATTAAGACTTTCACTAGCAAGAGATTTGAAGATACGTTCACCAAAACAGAAACTGTGGAATGGAACAGTAAAAACGACTTTTTGTCGATTTGATGAGCCAAAAAATTAATGTAATGTTTTATCTTCAATTACAAAATTATTATTATTATTATTTTTGTCATTGATTCCGTGGGTATTCCTCATCCACAAACTCCGCTAATCAATTAAATGTGTTGAAGACATGTGAGATATAACAACGAATTTTACTTCGTAAGTATTATTTTTCCACGAAATCCACGAAATAACCATTTTAAAAAATGAGCTTCACAAAATATAGGATTTGAAAGTATACATTGGTTGTTATATTACATCGAAAGCTGAAAATCACACGGATCTTTCAAAATAGAAAAACAGAATTGTTTGCCAAAATGGTTTTGGCGCCAATAGAGTAGCTCTGTTTCCATTTATTTCATGTGCGCGATGACAAATTTGGAGTATCGGATTAGCGCGCCATACAAATAGCAATTTAAATATCACAGACTGGAATCATGTGGTTGACAGCACATTTAATTGGTATCTGTTTTGTTGGTATCAGCTGAAATCTCGAACCATACCTAATGATGCGCCGAAACTAATTGACTTCGTCCTTAACAAGGCAGAGACAAGATGTTTCTTGGCCGCTTTCACGTCTATCGTAAAGAATCCTTTCGTCCCTAATATCAAATTACAAAGCCTTTAACAACCATTTCCGAGAGTTCCCACTCCGGGCCGGGGAATTCCATTCGTCTCAGTCAGAAATGGCAAGTTTGTTGTAAACAACTTCGATGGGTTTTTTCCCTCTGAAAAGCACTTTTGTCTCTAACGTGACTGAGAGAAATTGCCTGTTAGCGGCTTCTGTGTCTGTTCAACTCCCATTGAAAAGAGGTTGAACATTACCCCTTTTGCAGCTCCGGTCTACTTTTATAGAATCAAAGTGAATAGCATTACTTAATTTTAGACACAACACGGAATCTAAAGTAGACATAAAGTGTAAACAATGTACCGGCAACCTGGTTCCGTTTGTTCAATGTCTGGTCAGAATGTCACCTGTGGTAAATGAAAAATTGCAAGTATGGATAAGAAACGTTCTTTATCAGCTTCACAGCTGTAGGTTTGTTGCGTGTTACTTTTGTCTTTAACGCCATAGTTTCTTCAGCAGCAACATATTGGATTTTCCACTAATCACTGGTTAACTAGCTTATGAGCAACTGGTGCTTACATAAGGAATGTAAGAAAGTATGTCAGTGTTGAGATGGATGTTTGGGTCATCGTCTCGTGAACAGTCAGGATCATGTTTGAGGCAGCGTCAACTGGAAGATGTTGGTAGCTACACAAAACAAGATACGGAAGGCCCATCGCATGTCATCCACAGCAATGAGATTAGATGTGTCTTGCCAAACAACACAACAAAGAAATACACAGACCGGTCCCCGTTTCTCAGTTTGAACACAAATCTCTGTGGTTGGAAGCGTCGAATCATTCACCTTGGATTTTCCCCTCTTCCCCTGTGTGAATATCAAGGCAGACTCAAACACGAGAGAGAGAGAGAGAGAGAGAGAGAGAGAGAGAGAGAGAGAGAGAGAGAGAGAGAGAGAGAGAGAGAGAGAGAGAGAGAGAGAGAGAGAGAGAGAGAGAGAGAGAGAGAAGGAAAGAAGGAAGGAGGGAGGAATAGAATCCATGTGTTCTTGTGGCAGTAGTATGATTTTTGTTTCAGAAATTCGCTTTAAGTAGGAAATATTGAAAAATAATCTTGTACATTCTCAGATAAATCAAAAGTGTGATAACTCAAGGTTGAGTCTTAGATTCCCAAAGGTTCAATAAACAAGATATTTAAGCAACCAACCTCTATTCTGCTGGAGTGTCCAATTAAGACACTCTAACTCGCCACAATATGCCTTTAACCAGAAAGAATGGAAAGGAAAAAAAGATCATTTTCTACAAATTCCGTGAGATTTGATAACCAAGACGTATTAGAAAGTCTTCAAATCTGCTATCAACCCTAAAAACGAACCTTTCGGAAATCTAACTTTGAATTACACAAGGCCGATTTTTGGATATTCCCTCAAGCCTCATAAAAAGTTGATAAACCATCGTCAGATTTCCCCCGATAGAGTATTGTCAAGTTCAATTATGTCTCGTCTAAATCATTGGGTATCAGGAGGAAAGCTTCTTAATCCGCTCTCGTATAAAAGCTCAGACAATATTTAGTACATGTTTGGTATTAGACTGCCTGTAGATGGTCTACATATTGATTCATTATGCTTTTATAAGGCCACCAAGTTTGATTTATATATTCAATACGCTGTCTTACCAAACCATTATACAGCAATTTGAGAATGACGGACAAAGTCCTAATATCCTTATGGAATGACGTTGGATGAACTCACCTGAAAGAATTTAGCTCTGACTTGAAATTATTGATAATAAATAACTTGATATGGTTTGACCTTTTTATTTATTCATTTCTTTTAGTCTAAATTCCCCTTTTAGCTTTTAATTGTACTATTTTTTTACATTCATTGCGTGACAAATGAAGCCAATTCAATCCAAAAGTAGCATACAATGTTTAAATATGGACCGTCTATATAGAACTGAGATAAGGAACTTGATTTATTTATTGTAATGATAAAACTCATCTTTTTAAAATCATTATACTAGAAAATATAGCATTAAGAGCTGTAGGTTTTGCATGATGAAAACAATACTGGAAATCGCAGGTAGGGGTCAGACAGTGGGGACTGACGTTAACAGAATACGGCATTGATCAGGATAAGTCCCTTTAATTTCTCAGTACATGCGCACTTAGTGAGGATAACATGGCGGTTTGGGCCGATTTTATTAATAACCCTTCAGAATTTAATGAGTATTGTCTCCTCTCTGTCATAATATTGTCAATAATTGACGCTTGCATTAATAAATAGTTTAGTATTGTGACAAAATAAATGTCTGCGTATCTCGAATTGATGTTGTCAAGCTAGCCACTTCGATTATTCAGTGACCTTTAAAAATCATGCAGATGAACTCATGTTTCGGTAGTTTAGGGTCAAGTGTCAATGTCATCATCACTTCAAAAATCTAAACAAAGAAACAAAGCACGGGAAATCAGGAGTTCGTGTGTTTAACATGAATCGTATCTGCTGAGGTTTGAAGAAAACATGCTGATATGTATAATTTACGTATATAACACAATGCAGATATACTATATAAATTCAACGTCAGTTACGTTACAGTGCAATGATTTTGATTCATTATCTTCATAAATAAGTAATTAACTCTGTTTTCATATATATATAGCGATCTGTCTACTTTTTAATGACTTGCTGACCTTGAATTCCACATATATAATGCATCATTTACTTCAAACTAGGGCGAGCGAGACATAACTGAAGCCCGTCCTGGGATATTTCCTATTCATTTTTATCATTATTTTTATGGCTTCAGATCCAGCTTCCATATAATACGGTATAATATTGATCATTAACGTTCGGAGTCCGATTCCAATGTTCCCATTAAACAATGGTCCTCTGCAGGAGTTTCACAAGGGTCGGTTCTAGGGCCCCTACGTTTCCTAATTTATATTAATGATATCTATACAGAACTTACATCTTTATCACGCTTGTTTGCTGACGACAAATCACTCTCCTTCTCTTCTCGAAATATAAGTGACATAAAATTAGCAGTTAATAGTGATCTGAGAAAATTAGAAAAATGTTCGAAAGATTGGCTGATGTCTTTTAATCCACACAAATCAGAAATAATGATAATAACAAACACACAACTTGAACACCAACCCCACTTTATTTTTAACAATATATATATTGAACTTACGGATCAACACAAACATTAAGACGTCAACATCGAAAGTTATCCATTTTTGTACTATAATTAATGGGATTGCACCATCTTTCCTCGCTGATTTTCTTCCTGAACATATTGGCAATCTCACTAAGTATAACGCCGATCAGTTACGACAGCCAACTTACCGTCTCCAATCTATGTGTAACTCATTTTTCCCTTCTACAACTGATCTCTGGAATGGATTATATGAGTCTTTAAAAACTGTTGGTTCACTGAATTTGTTTAAAACCAAACTATGTACAAGAAGCACCAACAAGCTTAAATCGTGCTTTTTATCATATGGCCCTCGTAAGCTAAATATTCTTCATTGTCGTTTGAGAAATAGAGCAAGCTCACTCAATTATAACCTATTCAGACCCAATCTCACGAACTCTGCATCTTGCTCCTGCGGACATTCCTCTCCGAAGGCTCTTTCCATTACTTACTTCGCTGTACCCGGTACCCGGCAACTATATACAAATTCGTAACACCCTACTTACCGAACTGTCGTGGTATCCGGGTGACATTTCGATAAACGTTCTTTTAAACGGAGACGTAAGGCTAAGTTCAGCTGAAACCCCGCTTTTTAGTTAGAGCTGTTCAAAAATGTATTGATGTATCTGAGCAATTTGGCTAGTTATCTGCATTCCCCACTTTTCCTCCTTTGTACTATATACTCCTTTCTTCCCTCCTTACCTACCCTCCTTCCTTCTCTTCAGTCCTTCCCTTATATTTCAATCAAAAATGATTATTATATATATATATATTGTTACATTGCTTGTTGTTTAAGTATTGATGTATAAACTATGTAATGGAGAGGGCTTTATCAGTTGGTAAATTTTTTGTCCAATCCTATTGTACGAACTTTAATAAAATATTGGTCCTCATTTATTTTCCTGGAACTGTAACAAGATGAAAACACAATTGTTTATGGTTATTGCTTGTTTGACACGAATTTGTTGCATGATTTAAACAAAATGGTTGTTATATCATAATTTTAAATTATTTTGCCATGAAACTCAATTTAGTTGCGTGATTTTTGAAGAAATATTCTGCGCGATTACAATACAAAATATTTCAACATTTCAATTGTGTGAAATGTTCATTAAGCTAAAAGTGTCTTAACACGATATTTTGAAAATAATGGAGCTAACATATTGATTCGTATTTTATTTCTTGTTTCAGTTGTTAATTATAGTAATGTGCTTCTTTTCAATTTTGTTATTTCTGTTTTCTCCACTTTATAATGAATTTTCGTTTGATTTACGCTCCAGTTTGACTCCAGTTAAAATATATTTGGGAAAAACCATGTTGATTTGTTGGTATTTCTTTGTGGAATAATAGGAGCGAGGCTCTGTACCGGTAATATGTGTAATACCACGTTTCGTTCAAGCCCAGGACGAGAAGTCCCAGGACTTGATCAATCTAAGAAAATTCTTCCGGAAGTAAATTGCATGGAGCTTCCGGAAATGAAAGTTATGGGGCATAAGTGCACTGCACTTTACCCGTTGCTAATGTTAATCAACAATTGTTTTATTCTACTTCATTTGTTTGGCCTAATTTTATTTTTTTACTAAACATAAAGATGATTTTACACAAATGAACTTGTCATGAATTAAGCTCCATCCAAGAACCCGGTATATAACGCCAACCAATTAATGACGTCATAACATATAAGCAAGCACACAAAACGTCAACGCCATGGTAATTGTGCGATCGATCACATATATGTATATACATATTTATTTGTGTTTCATTTTCTTGATACTTTCAACCGATAATGTTATTGTAGCATACAAGCTTCGCTTTTTCCTGACACTGTCTGACTCATGTTATCAGATTGAATATACTGAGTTCATTTCAACAATTTATTGGAGAAAATCCATCCAGCGTTGGTTATAACTGTTTCCATGGGAATAAGATAAAATCTTGATGAAAAGATTATGATATTACGTCATTTTGGCGCCATGTTGATTTACGTTACGTCACGTCTCTTCCGATAACACATAATATAGCTTTACATAAATCATTGTGAGGATTATGACTTCGAGAGAACTCTTTTATCATTCCTACCTCTAACCTTCTAACAACTGCATAACTAACTTACTGTGTATTATTGCTTAGTTAGCATAGAATTAGGATAAGTGCGATATTCAAATATAATAGAATAATTAGTTTACATTAATCAATAATTTATTGAATATAGGTATCAATATTCATGTATAAAGTAATAAAAATAACCGTTGGTTGTCAATATTTGACCACATGACCACATCATCTTGTCAGCTGTCACACAAATCATTACCTCGCCAAGCAGCCCATGATACATGCTCAAACTGACAAATGACCCATTGTACGTTGTGTAAAGTCATCGGAAACTCGTTATATTGGTAAAGCAAGGGAAATACTTAATTCCAGATACTAGAGAAACTAGCAAACAATCCATTCGGTAGTTTACAGTACGTTACGATGGTAAAAACTACCACCATTGTTATAATTACCTAGTAGTGTATGCGAGAGTGCGTCTGAACCATTCATGGCGATGTACAGACACATCCGGGGCCTTTTTAACAGATTGTTGTTTGTCCTCGTATACACTGGTTTTCAACATTTTGGACAGTCCTATTGTTCCATGTACGTTATTCTTGGAATTTCCAGAATCGAATCTGACCACGTGATATATCCATCTGCATCGTTGTTTATGGAAATAAATATTCTATCTTGTTCAATAGCTGTTTAGTGGCTGCCACAATTTCTCCTGATTAGGATTAATTTTGATGTCAGTGTCAATTTCGACAGACCTTGCTTGGCTGATAGATGGCGCTATGAGTCGCAGTGGCCTAGATTTCTCTTATGTATTAATTACCAATGCGTCGTTTGCTTGAACGTCAGTCGAATGGGTGACTGTCCAATCAGATTCTACAAACAATGCTGGCTCCATCTTGTAGACCAGTGGTCTCTTACTTGTCCGAAAAAAAACTTACATCACAAAAGACACCTGCCCAACCGTGGCGCTGGCCATTCTGTGCATGTGTCATTAAGACAGTCCACATTCACAACGGCCTACAGGCAAGATGCTAAAACTACAAACATTTACTTATGGAACTAAAATGATTTTTTATTTTTATTTTTATTTTTCATTTTTCACTTCCACATAATAAATATATAGATTTACGGGTTTCCTTCACATTCCAAACCTGACACGTCCTTAAATGACCATGGTTGTTAATAGGACGTAAAACAACAGTAAACCAGTCATGGTCGCGATGAACGAAACACGTAGGCCATTCTACAATTGTGTTTTTCTTAGCGGAAATTCATAGCAAAAAAACATGATTCTAAAGATGTGAAACAGAATTAGACCGAATAATACCGACATATCTGTGACAGGTGAATTTTGATGTGTCATTTATATTTTCTGTCACTAATTGCATGTTTGGCTTGTTCTAAACAGAGTAAAGCCGTAGTCGTTCTCTCTAATAACGGCATACAACACTAAGTTATTCGTCAAGCACACACTCTCCTTCTCGCTAACCGTTGGCACATTCCGTAAACGAGAAAAATATTCTAAAATATTGACACCCCTTGCACTTCATTTTTTCAACATCTTCCACTTCACTACATCAACTTGAAATACTGCTAAGTCATTTATATAAAGCCCACTTACATATAACTAGAACCGGAAAATAGCGCTTACCAGTTTATCCATCGCGTTGTGTTGGAAAATTACCGTGACACAATGAAAATGACGTCGGCTAATTGTGACGTTTTAATTGACAACGAATGGAATTATGGGTATTCAATGGTCGTGCGCGAGACAATACTCTAAACATTTTAATATTCAAAACTTATTATTCGGGATCGAATCCATGAGATATGAAAAGTAAAAGAACATTAAACACAATATCTTCTGATATTTTGTATATGTGTAAAAGTTAATGATTACAGATACTGTTTACTGTAAATCGTAATCGAATATCATAATTAAGAATTCTGACTGCTTTTTTGCTTATCGCGTTGTAAACAGTCAGTCATTTTAAGGCGGAGTCTCCATGTAGCAAGCAGCTGTTGGCCACCTTACTGAACAACATACGGAAGACCATCCAGACCAATTGGCCGATCGACAGCTTTTGATTGACAGCGCGGTTTAGCCAATCAGATCGCGGGTAGTATTCTCCTCTTTGTTTACGTTTCGCTACTCCGACATTCTCCGACAATGGTGAAACGTTGCTGCTGGGGAACTTGCAACACCGATTTCGCTACCCAGAGCGATTAGAGGGAGGTGTTGTGTTCATACCGTTTCCCAAATTTCAGACGAAGCATGAGAAGTGCAAATCTTGGCTCCGATTGTGCGGACGGCCTAAGTATCAACTTAACGAGGAGATCCTGCAGTGTCCTTATAGATTAAAGCATTTTTAAAATAAATTTTATGTCTGCTCAAAAGTGCGTAAATATTCACAGACTCACGTGTACATTATTTCAATGAACATCTGTATTTTTTTCTCTCAAAATTTTGCTAGCATAAGTTTTATAATCCTCTCTCATGTGCTAATAAGCCGCATGTTAATGTGTGTATTTATAAACAAGCTTGATTTCGGACTGACCATTTTCGGATATTTATTGACTGAAGGGAAATTAAATTATCTGGACATGTTTCTGCTCTTTTACAAAGTTTTACTTTGTGAATGGTCTGTGATAATATGAGTGTTTACTGTTATGGTTAAACAGTTGAAATAAAATCTTAAAGTCTTCCAATAAGGTATTAAAATTCTTGATGAAAAAAAAACATTAACATGATATACATAAAAAAAAACCCAGAAATTTAAGAATTTAATGCCAGTTTAGAAAGTAACCGTTATATCAGTGATGTATCTTGGTGGCCATTTTATAAAGACTTTATATGACTGTAAAAGCAAACTTGTTTTGTTTGTTTCTTTGGGGTTTACCACTTCATTCCCACTTGAAACAGAGGTGAGAGGTGAATTTTCACGGGAAAGAAAATGCTGCTGCCGGGATTCAAACCCACCCGGCCCTCTGCACCCTTCTGGTCATGGAGCCTATGCTCTACCAACTGAGCTAACCCTGCATGGCGACTGTTTTTATTTTTATTTCATTAATTCTGCTCCATAGAAAACTATCACACCTCTTGAACTTTTTTTTTGTTTTTGTTTTTTATCTTTTTAATTATTAGCAAAAATGTAAAGAGGAAAAAAAGCATAAACAGATTCAACATTGTGTGGTGTTTAAAGGGTATCTTCAACGAAAAATCATTTATATATATATATATATATATGAAAATATAGGTTACTGTGACCACTTTACAAGAAATAAACATTTTCAAAGATGAACCATAAAAGCGAAATTGACTGTTAAAATGGCAAAATTATCGATTTCACGGAAACAGTTGTCTGAAAACCCAATAAGTGACCAGTGACGTCACAGTATACCAAAAGAGACTGAAATCGACCCGATTTAACATGGCGAGTATAGGGAAATGGAAGTACGTGACTACTTAAATGGACTGTTTTAAGCCATTCAAGGAGGAAAAGGGCTAAAATATATATACATAATTTTAGGTTATTAAATTCCCTAACGACCGGTATATTTCATTATTTAATTATTGCACTGCTACCACATATAAACTTAGTTTAAAAAGTAAAAAAACCCGTCTCAGAAATACTCGTCTGAAAAACGGATCGTAGTAATGTGGCGACTTACTGGGTTCTGGCAATATGCGTCAAATGAAAAAGACAATTTTTACTCCTTCAACAACGGAAAGGGCTGTAATCCATAGATACAAATTAAGTATTTTGAATTCCCTATTGATTGGTATATATATTGAATAAATGCAGTGATTTGCCATGTTAACCTTATTTGAAAAGGAAAACCTCATAAATATTCGACTGAAAACGGGTCATAGACGGTATATATCCCCAAATTTTTCCGCTGACTGGGGAAAACATGGCCACTAATTTCAACTGTATCATCTTCTCTTGTTTGGAAGGACGCTCGTTGAAAGTATGATCCAGACACGAAACCGTTCGCTTTTCAATTTTTCTTCAACGATACGTTAGAAGTATGATTAAGTACGATATCATCGGGAATGACGTTCAATGCTGACGACATTTTGTTTGTCGGAGATGGTGAGAGTAGCCTCCCTTGATTTTCGGTAGGCGTGGTTATTTTTGCGTTGTCGATCGGCCAATTGAGGCAATAGTTCTGTCCGAAGACAATCACGACAGCATACAACTGGCGTTGTATTAAGCTTCATAATAAAAAAAACCCCGTCCTCTGAATTGAAATCGAACTTAACATAAGGTGTATATTGGCTTTCTTAATAATAAATAAATAAATATATAAATATTTTATTTTGATCCTGGGCATCTGATACCAATACAATTCTATCTATAATCAAAGTAAACATAATTCCATCCTGTTATATTAAATAAAAAGTATGACCAACAATTTTACAAAGAGAATGTACATGTATCCCCCCAACCCCAACACACACAAACACGCCACACACCCTTCTTCCTTCATTATACCTAAGCTTCAAGCTTTCTGTCAATTCCGTTTTCATCTCTGCTTTGTGTGTCTCCTTCTTGTATTTCACTAAAGAATAAAATATTGTTTAGAGTAATACATATGTTTGTTCGGTTTATTTAGATAAATCTGTATCAGTTTTATTAAATATCAAACGCTTCGGAATTTATACTTTCATACATGTATGCTAATCCAGTTGCACTTGAAGTCGTTCAATCCCGCAGTGTGTATTTAAGATATATGTTACACAATAGATTTTAATAATAATGTCAACTCCTCCGACTAATTCATTCAAAATCGTAAAATTACTCACTTTAACATATTCTATAGACCCCATTTTACAATGCTATGTCTTTAATTATGTTCAAGGTTTTGGTTAGTCACCTCCTTTAATGTCTCACCTTGTTATTTATAGACAAGACGTCATCAACATATCTGAAAGTTAAAATTTCTTTGAAATTCTTTGAAAAACAAATTATCATGTATTCCTTTTCAAATTCAATCAACGCCAGTGACTTACGATCTCACAAATTTTTAGAGTTTCAAGGGATCGCATTCATTTCTGTACATTCTAGTAAACCTGTAGTGGCCCATTACTAATATTGATATACCCAATGATCTGAGCTCTATAAAAATATAAGTCGACTGAAACTAAATGTATAATTGACCTGGATTTTCTTAACATGAAATAGTTATCAAATCTCAATTAAATATTACATGTATCTTTCATCTCTGGAAAAACGACTGAAAAACGATATATTTCGAAAATATTTCAGTTCAAGGCCAATAACTCTAGAAAAATAAGTTCACCATACTCCAAATATAAAGCTGATCTGCATTGTTTCCAACCACAGATATACCCCAAAATATCATCCAGCAGCTCTTAGAAAATCGGCGGAATCTGATCCTTTTAAATTCTCAATTCGAGGGCTATAACTCTGGAAAAATAGTTTTAAGTCACAACCAAGTACAAATATACTTTTTAAAAATGAAAGCAAAAATTATCTTTAAATCTTACAAAGATATCTCTGTTTGCTAAATAAATGTGTTCTAATCAACTCATAATGGCGCCCTTGTATATTAATGTGTATTTCATAAAGCATGATATCTAACAATATTGACCTCCTGACTTTTGACCTTTAATAAATTGGATATGACATCATGAACTCGAAATCTAATTTTATTCCTTATGATGTATGTTTATTCCATATTGTGTAAAGTTTGATCCCCCACCCCCACACACACACAAACCTTACAGGACATGGTCCTTTTTCTACTTCAAGTTCGCTTTCCCAAAATATATCAGGTGAATGGGTTTGTCTCTCTACATACATGGTGTCGTGAACGTTAATCAGATGTAGATGTTTGTTGGGACTTGTTTTCAATTTTTTTCATTTTGTTTATCCATCAAGTATTATCCTCTCTCATATCAACGATTTTACAAAAACAAAATTCTTAATTATTTTTCCTTTTTTTTCCTGGCCTGTTTGAATTAGCTTTAAAGACACAGGTTTGTGTGATATGACACGGAATACATCTCTTATATATACAGATTATTATTAGCGTGAGAAAGTAATTTATACTGAAAGTGTGAACACGAGCGGTTTTGTTTCTCGGCTAGACGGACGTTTCCTAGAACCCAAGGAAACAGCACCGTTCAGCAAATATTATCGTGTCCATTATTGTGACAAAATTTGCTTCAGTCAGACAATATAAGAATGATTGCTTCAATGACTCTCTAGCGGTTTTTTCAGATTGGAAATGTTAGAAAAGTTTTATTAACAAATTTCCTAAAGGAAATATGTTAGCAGGTAATTGTCACCTCTAGGGACATACATAATGAACTGTTGCCATGTAGCACGCGTGCGAGCATGCGCAAAGAACATGTCCATTTAGCTAACGAACAAGGGACTGACGCTGGGGATTTCTCCTCGTGTGGAAACGTAAATCTAGAAATAGAATAGAATAGTAATAATTTTTGTTAGGCTTTATGATTTCATCTATTTTCGCCAATCTGAAATAAACCATTGACTAATTACCTAGCAAGCATGGTATTAGAAATGCCCCCCTCCATTTTAGTTATTATTCAACGATAAGTATCGATTTTTTAACAGCGACACAGCTGCCGAACCAAGTTTATACATATGCTTAAGGAGACAAACATTCGTACACTGTATGTCGACCGCTTCTATGAGAAATTCATAACCTTGACAACGAGAGCATGACGACAAAAGGATGACGTAGAAAACAAAAGGATGACGTAGTTTTTTGTTAATGTCCCGGAAATTTTCATTCTCTCACAGAATGCAGTACGGTACCCGATATAACACTCTTTTGTGACTCGAGGGAATGCCCATGTTTGGTAGAGATTGTTTTTACACACCAGAAGTCAAAGGTGATAATAGTAGTTGTAGGTGGCGCACCACTCTTTCATACACACGTAATCTGCTTCAACTATTACACATTTACAATGTACATTTGAGAATCTTTGAAACTTTCAAATTCATAAAAAAACATTCATGTAAAAACAATCTCACATACTTTATTAAAAATTTTTGCATACAAATTACAGAAAATAAATAACTATGATGTAAGGTACATTTGTAAAGTCACGTGATGTTTATCTCATGCTATAAAGAGGAAGAATGTTCCATTTTTTTCCTATTTTTTAATTCATATTAAGAAGAAAATGATAATCACATTTAAGAACAGATTTATGAAGAACTAAAGAATGAATTTCTAAATTTTCAGCTAAGAAACATATGAACTATCTGTAAACTACGAAGTTCGTTAAGTCGTAATTACAAAATACAAACAAGTCGTAATCACGAGACCTCACACAAACAAATTCAATAAAGAATGAATTTCTAAATTTTCAGCTAAGAAACATATGAACTATCTGTAAACTACGAAGTTCGTTAAGTCGTAATTACAAAATACAAACAAGTCGTAATCACGAGACCTCACACAAACAAATTCAATAAAGAATGAATTTCTAAATTTTCAGCTGAGAAACATATGAACTATCTGTAAACTACGAAGTTCGTTAAGTCGTAATTACAAAATACAAACAAGTCGTAATCACGAGACCTCACACAAACAAATTCATTTCAATAAAACACAACCATAAGTAAACAAAACTTATACAATACAAAATGTACGAATTTCTTATGAAAAATATTCATCAATATTGAATACATTGATGTTAAATCTACCAACAGCTGATACGATTTGATGTAAAATTTATTAACCTTGAAACAGCAAACATATCTCGTCTAATTACCCATCCATTCGTCCTTCATTTTTGACGTCACACAATTGTTCCATCAAAGCATAATATGCATTTAAATTTCGTTTCCAGTCTTAGTGCCATTTCTCTGGTGTCGGTCAAACTCATTGTGTTTTCGATGAACTAAGTATATTCGGCTTACAGATTACATTAATGGTCTAAGTGTATCCCGAATCTCGGTGCTCACGTTAGAAACTTTGTCTTGTGCAATAGCAGTGAGACGGTGATGTAAGCAATAGTTGTGTGCTACCTTATATAAGTAATTTTTACCAAACAAATGAAAAATTTGTCCACAGAATAATTAATCGAAATTTTTGTGAATAGACATTTGATGCTTGAACACTCAGTCCCTTTTGATAATTTCAAGATCAATAGCATATTATTTCAACAATTCAACATAAATACAATTTATATTAGATAAGGCACGGTTGCACTATGAAGTTTCCCCCAGCTTGTAAGACTTTCTAAATTCACCCTCCATTTCAGCTTTTGTGGTTGACTTCGTGCTATTACACAATATTCTCTTTATTTGATATACTGTACTTCCGTTTGCTTTCCTAATAAGGTAAAGAGAGTTCAATAGCGGAATTGAAGCAGTCTGCATTACCGGATATAGAAGCACTTCCGTTTGATTGAGGTCACTTGTCTCGGAAAATTGACGAAAATTAGAAGACAAAATAATGTCATTTTAAAACGGTATGTCAATCAAAGCAGGAAACTTAATCATGGAAACGTTGATATGACGTAAGATTCCATTTTGGTATTTAATGGCAGGTAGTACAGACAGACGGAAATACAATCAACACTGTTTGGAACGGGCGAAGTTTCCTCGTCGTCATATCTGTCACTAGAATTTGTCAGCGTTTTATTTCTCGGGAAACGAAGACACAGCTTTACAGTCTAAAAGCCTGATTTCCCGATAATCAAAAACAATAATGATTGACACAATCTGAATTATTCCGAGGACTGTCACTCCAATTACACGAGCGTAAGCTGTCCAAAGCATTTGTTTGAAATTATTTACAAATCTGCATTTTTTAAAATCCAGCCACTTTGATTACCATGAAAGCATCGAGAAAAATAAACGAATATTCCAGATGAACGAAACTGAGATTCATATACAGAAAAATCCTGATGTGCGATTGTCAATATAGTATTTGAAACGGAAACCAACCCATTGTCATTACAGCCTCAGTCAACTTGGTTTCGAGATTAGAAATGTTCCCAATATAAAAGTTATTTAAATCAACTCCTGTATCCTGGATAAACAAGTATTGAACACATTTTATCCTGTATCATTCCTGTAAACGTCACTTTCGTTCAATCTTGACGCGTTTGATATGCCATTTCCAGTATAATACTATTTCGATTGCACTTTGGATTAAATTCAATGTATGAGAATCCTTAACGTTACTTGAAATGTTTATTATGCAAATGAGGTATGTTTGCTTTTATGACGTATTTGTTGAACGTGATGAGGTGCACGAGAACAGATCGAGAATGGAATCTTTGATTCGGCTCAAACGATTTTTCGTTTTCTTATTCGTGTGTCCTCTATCCTTACTGTTCATTTCCACAAACGACTGCTGCCCGAAACTTTCATCTTCGATTTCGACAATTTCGTCTAGGTCACCAGCTAACGGCGATTTCTCGTTTTCGTTGTTGTTGACAATAACTTCTTTCGTTGGAACATCCGAAACTGGCACTGAAAAGTCAAAATCGAAAAATTTTAAGAAGTTCTTATCAAAACCGGAAATTGGAATTTTTCTCTCATTTAAGATGTTGTAAATTAAGATATGATAAAAGTAACGACCCATATGATTCTCTAATCGTCAAACTTGGTACAAAACATTAATTAGCCTCCGTCTGAATCAGATGTACTTGCAATATTTCATCTTACAATCAGAAATCTTCTTTGTAAGCATGTATGAATTTTCTCTGTAAATATAGCAAAGCAGACTACCTTCCTACCTCAGAAATCGGAAATTGAAATATAGTAAAAATGTGAAAAAATGTTTCAAAATGAGGAAACTTTTATTCGAGGCTGAAAGCACGATTATGGAAAATGCAATGCCAGAAATATCTTATGTGTTGACTGTGAAATAGAAACACACTGAATTCCAATAAATTAAAACATCTACCAAGAGTTGTCGTTCTTTATTGTCAGTGATTGAAACTTACCTTCAACAACTGAGTTAGAAAGCTTTTCTTCTTCTTTGTTATCGGAATTAGTAGCCTGAAAAATCAATTAAGAAATGTAAGAAATAAAAACATATAAAGCACCTCAACCTTAGATTTAAATAATTTACCTGACCGTCCATATTTTGAAAACAAATGTATGCATTATCACAATTTCCTATCAGTTCAATTTTTTATATGTTTTGTTCATGATCACATTGTCCTAATATTTTGCTCTAGGTAAAATGTGATTAAAGAGTACTTACGTTTCGAGACACTTTTGAAGGACTATCGTCTGTATAGTAACTTCCGGCAAGAGTTACGTCATCCTGCATGCTGCTCTCCGCCGTTGCTAAGGGCGCCGCCTCCTCGTTGGTGGTGACTTTTTCGTGTGCCTCTCGGATAATATCTTGTATGTACGCGCTGATGTTTTGCTTGCTACCGTCTGTGTGCATTAAAGATAAGTCCGGAATTTCTGCAAGGTCAAAGAGTCAAAGGTTACAAAAAGGACGTTATCAATCAGTTTAGTTTGACTAACATATCTGAAATGGGATTGAATGTGACTTATCGCTTCACCTTTTTCTCTCGATAACATTTGATTTTCGATGAATGGGACAGGTCGGGAGTCCAAAAAAGTTCCTAAAATCGTACCTCTATTGTTATCCATCGTTATTTAAAGGTTGACGAAATCTAAGTACCTGCTCCAACAGATATATTCATATCTTCTCTTGGTTCTGATGAGACTGGCTGTTCAGTAGGGACTGACTGGTCCTTTGTCGTGTCTTCATCACAATCTGGCATCGGTTCGCCATTCAACTGACATACAGGAATAGGCATAGGTGCTACACTCGTCTGCGAATAAATGAATGAATGAATGAATTAATTAATTGCTTACAAACATCACCGAAGCCAACAGAGAAAAAAATTAAAAGAAATGTTTGATTTGGATTATTTTACTTTAGCTCAAAATGATAAAATTCCAAAATGAAGTTTAAAAAATCAACAGTTCTTTGATTGTATGTAAATAAATTACAAAATATACTACCATTGTGTTAGATTTAGGATATACGTTCTGTTCCGTATTTTTATCGTCTTCGTCGGTATACTCGTCGCCTAGACCCTCCAAAGCTTCGTCAAGGAAATTCAGTAAATCTTCTTCTTGTTTGATTATTTCAAACGAACTTTGAATTATTTTGGCAACAAAATTGGCAACGTGGTGTTTTTGTTCTTCGTTTAGAGCTGTTGGCATGCCTGCATCGTTGGAGAAATCTGACAAAAACAAGAAAGATACTTTCATTTATATCATTCTGCTTACTGCTTGATTGAACTCGATAATTATGTGATCAATTAATCGAAATATAGATTTACTCGATTATATATCTATAATTGGCTGTCATAATCATGACGTCACAATCTCACACCTCTTCCCATTGTCAAGGTGTAACTAGAACAACACCCGGACCGCCATTTTGGATTTTCACTGATCGATCGGGCACTTATCACCCCTGGTATGACATTTGTACTCACAATAATGATAGCCAATTATGGAATTATATTTTTGCTCTGAGCAAGAATAAATTGATTTCAATCTAGATTTCAATTAGACAAATCAACAATTAGCACGTGCAGAAAAAGATAAACATAGACTTTAATCGCTTAATTAACATATATTAATCAATGGGTTTTCATGTCATTGGTTTTTCAATCAAAGTGAATTGATTGACACAAAGTGACGGATCATCGTCTTTTCATTATGTATGAAGTTATCAATGCCGGGGTTAGACTAACCAATAGAAATATTTTCATGACTTTCAAACTTTAGATATACATGTATGACCATTGTCGATAAGTTGGTTACAAAACTTCTAACGATACATTGCAAGAGGAAATCGGGACTCCAATAATTTTTTTTAATCAGAAAAATACAACCCTCGATTTTCACAGAATATCTGTGTTTCTGGGAAAGATCTCGTCAGTATCTGGAAAACCTTAACGATTTTAAAACCATAAATATGATTGAACACTCAACACGTGCTGTAAAGAAGAATCGATATGATGGAACGGTACAGCTGTATTTCAGGTATTGGTGTCAGTATATTTTCATCACGATGTCTACTACAGAATTATAATTGACGGGTGCCTGTGGACTGGATCTATTATCTGAATTCACCACTACGTCCCTGGTCGGGATTAATTTGAATTTTCTATCGATAAATATTGTTATAAGTTAGCTTGTGTAATGTTAACACTTTCCCTCGGACCTGACCTTCAGGTACCAGATTAGCCATTACTTAATATCTAATATAACCTAATACCATTTCTAGATTAACGTTATCTGTAATTCTAACAGAGTGTGTTTAGTTGGATAAAAAGGATTACAAGGACGTTTATTGTAAACCTGAAAAAAATCAGTGTAAAGAAATTAATCCCGGGGAAGTTGCTTTATAAACCATAGGAGCCTGAGAGAATAGCTTATGTTCAATAGATGATGTATGCTTTCATTGATTATTACTCTGAGTTTTTTTTAAATATGTTTAATTTACTTTGATTTCAATAGAAAATCAAAAATGTGATATCACTTTCGAAAAATTGTTACAACTGAAAATATAGTTAAACCGACCAAGTTTACCGTAAACATGCCATCAGCAGTCTATGGGATCAGAGGTAACAAACTTTAATGTTTAAGTGGTTATTTGGAGCCGTAATGAATGTCAGATCATCACCAAAATAGACAGCTAAAGTTCATTTTGAGAGTGTTCTTAATCTTTTACCGAATTCCTCTCATAGCCGTTGAAAAATAGCAGTAACAATTTTGATATTTAAAATCCAAAATGGCCGTTGTCGGCCATCTTGACGAAATGAATGTGGTACATGCGTGACTTAATCTCATATTGAGTTCCTAGAGAGTCCTACCATTCCATCCTGAAACCTTGAGAAATAGCTGTCAAAATCAGCTTGAAAGGCTTGAAAAAAGAATTGCAGAATATAAAATTGACTTTGACGGCCATCTTAAATAATTGGTCAACATTTCTATATTTATCACGCAAAAGTGAGGCTATACACGTACGATTTTGATATAGATTCATGCAGTTTATAAGTCGAATTCCTCACAGGGCCATGATAAATTGCGTTAAAATCATTAAGTATTCACTTGCGGCAAATTCAAATATCTAATGCGTGATGAAGATCATAATTTGATATGCACACCGAGTGTTTGTACCGAAGACACCTTCTAAAAAATTCTTGTAAAAATAGAAGTAACTTAGGTCAGATGTTAAAATTTCATAAAAATAAAATAAAACAAAATAACTATTACTGGCCATCGAATATTCAATGAAGCTCAAAATACGACATTCACAAGAATGACCATTATCTGACTTTCATTCAAAGCTTTAGTTTTTACGTGGTTCTAGAGAAATAGGGCGTAACAAAAAACAAAAATTTACAGAAAATAAAACAAAACAAAAGAAAAATGCATGAGATGACAACGGATTCGAAGAAATAGAATTTGGAAAGTTTACAATCTGTTGAATTTATCAGTGGTCCAGAACCTTAAATCTTGAAAAATAAACCATCTGTTCCGGAAGAGTAAGATCTACGAAATTTAACCGTCATGTAAAGCTTGTGGTAACGCTCAACCCACCTAAGATTTCGTGTGCATACATCGTACGCACATCGTCAGCACTCGTGAGCCATTACTGTGATAGGATCGCACATTTTGTGCGGTTTGGTAAAAATGGTTGGCTGATATTACGGATTGAAAATTAAACGGAAACCTCGTGTATTTATGACTAAGTAGCGATATCACATTCATATCAATATTGATCGGTGATTATAAGTCAATCTCAATTCGACAGATTTCGAAATAACCCTGGACTAGCATCAGTTAGTCTTTCTACGTATATATAGTTTCAAACTTCAGTGAAGGCCGAGTGGGGTGCCTCGGGCAATAAACATTACCTGTTTACGGCACGTGACAGGTCTGGATTCGTACCGGTTAGGTATACAAACATAACACTAAAGACTACTTGTGTTTACAATTTTTGTTTACAAAACGATAGAAAAATGAGAGTAATGCAGAGGACATGAAAGTAAAATTGACTTTCTGACAATGTGAGATTTTTGATGATTCATAGCCGAGACAAAAAGAGACGTTTATATGTTTATATATATAATGTATATATTGTGAGTGTCTGTACACTGAGGCTGGTTATGGGTGGCACTTTGTAAACAAGACACTTTAGATTACCAGTGTATATGACTATTGAGTCTGTATCTGGTAGATCTACATGTGTCCAACCTATAAATGTATGACTTAATTATTTAGTCTGACATACATTTGTACTTCGTTGTATTCTTATATTTTGAAAATGCATAAACATTTTTCCACACTTATCTACCAGTCATTCCTAAATTTATATCAACCACGATAGAACCGCAAAACGTGAGCACAGATGTACGATAACTTATTTCGTCCATTTTTTCTATTGTGCCTTTCATTGTGCATACATCGTGCGTATATTGCACATCGTGTAACGTTGTGCGATCCCACAACGTTAACTGTGACGAGCGTCAAAAATCGTGTTTTTCTTTTTAAACAAGTCTTCTTTATCGAATCAACTGCGAAATGCATCAGGTGTATGATTTTAAATCAGAAATTATTGGGATAGCATTCGACGGGCCTCCCGCATGAGATTCAGTAATATTGAATATTGCGACTCAAAATGGTCCTGCCTATTCACGGGACAATGCCCTCAGTAAAAACACCGAGCAAGTGCACAAATTTTCACCTGTTGTTAAGAATTGTGTAATTCGGATTCACCGTAAAAAAACACACAGTGAACACGTATCAAGTTATACACCCCGTTTGCAACAGCAATCGTATTTTTCCTCCGTTTCAATAAGACACGTGTTTACCTATGTATGTATATCAAATCACATGTACACCTCGTGGATTTAATAGCTGTGTGTAGGTGTATGATCTTTACCTGAAGAATTACTCTAACCAGACAGTTTACGTAAGCAATGTTTTGTAGGCTAATAAACCAAATAATTATGCAAATTTTTCACCTGTGGTGAGTTAACAGTGGAGGGCTATTGAGTACATTAATTGATTGTACTTCTGAGTCATTAGTGTGTATAAGACTGTCTAGATACGTAAATAAGTATTGTCATTGTTGATAAATCTATACCTGGAGATATCGTTTACATTACACTATACATTAACCAGTAATGAGTGTTACAGGATTGCCATCTAGCCATGCTATATGTCCAAATGTTTAAATAGATTCATTGTTTCGGGTTTTGAGCGGATTAGGGAGCCTCTCTCCACCTATACTCCTTAAGACGATTTGTGTGTCATTGATCTAATAAAATCTACAGGCCCCAAAAGTTGAATCTCAGTTTATTTTCTCTATCTATTAACTTCATACAAAAAATCAAATAAATAAAAAATTATAAAAAAAAAAACAGTAATTTACTTCAAGGACGCGAAAACATCAGCAATATATCGACTTTCGATAATAAGCATTGCAAAAGAAAGGCCTTCAAGGCAATTTCCATGTTTTTGCTCCTCGTCAACGAAATTTGATACACTTCCGGTACGGAAACGCAGTGAAGAAAAACAAGTTCAATTATTGATAACAAGTCCGGCTCCAAAACAGTTAAGCATTATTCCTAAAACAGAGCTTTTCTGGTATACGTATACAATTTACTTACCAAATAAGTTAACAACCCAGTTTTAAGATATATATATTATGAATTAAAGCGCTGACTTGTACACTCTGGTAACCTGGTCCCCGATCAATGAAACAGTTCACTGGTGAAGGGGGAATTGATGATATGGCATAATTAACCAATATTCTCAAACAAAATTAGACTGTATTTCAGTGTGACAAACTTACCTGAAGACGTCGTTTGGTCGTGTGATGCCATCCAGGTAAAATACAACACAGATAATCCACGTGAACTTCAAACGACACTATCACATGGCTACTTCCGTGTCCACAATGCTGTTTCCGGCGGCTAAGTTAGATATATTCCACGATAACACCAATTATCTGTGAAATGTGTCAAGCTGTCTTTTACGATAATGTGTGTCATTTAGACGGCTACATGTTCTTATCCAGCTCTTCAAAGAGCATTCGGTGCTACAGCACTCATAGGTAATGATAGTACATACATACGCCAAAGTATGTAAATTAACAGACGATCGAGGCCTGTGTGTAGGTCTATTTCGGAAAAATGTCCTCAGGCAATACTTTAGCAAAGGTGTAAAAATGTGCTATCAACATTCAATACACAGGATAATTATATCTCCAGGCCTAGAAGTAATTGTTATTTCCGTATGTACGCAGTAATTTCGCAGGTTTGTCCACTTTCTCCTGGTTTGTTCTTCCAACAAGTACACAACATATTTCATTATTTCGGACCAGTATGGACTTAGTCGCTCAAGGGTAACTAATCCTACTTACGATCTACTGAAGTAAATGCCCTGAACTTTAATAAAAGTGTGTGTTCCATATTTAACCATGATGGATACAGCCTAACTGACAGTTTAAAAAAAGGTCGCTAAAGGTGTTACACAGGGTTAAGTTGCGATAACATCTACACCGCGTACTTATTAGACCACCAGTTATAACAGATGGAACGTTGGGAAAATGACGTTTTAAATTAAACAAGGTGTGTGTGTTTTTGAAACATTGTGCCCCCGGTTGGAATAAAATTCTGAAGTGGAACAATAAAACTGCAATGTGTACGGCATTTGCAAATTGCACGTACAATTTTTCAAATGTAAGGTCAAAGGTCATGGTCAAGATCACATTGTCAAAAATTTTGGCACCGCCGGTAAGGTCTTGTCACTTGGCATGTCAAACACGAAATCCCTTCCTCTTACGGTGCAATAGTTATGGGCAAAGTTGACAACAAGCAAACAAACAGCATAAAAACAATATGCCCTTGATATATCGATCAGGGGGCATGGAAATATATAGACGATTGAATCACAAGTTAGAAGTTCAAATAAATCGATTAAAGATCTTTACTACAGCACAAACAGGAAATGTACGACTAGGTGTATTTAATATGCTTTAAATCGACCTCGGTCTCAAATAATCCCCTTGCTCTACCAAATGAATACTGTTTAAATGTGTGAACATTTGTGTAAAGAGAACGTATTAACTCGAAACGTATTGATAATGGCCAGTCTTTGTCGAATAAACTATGGTAATATATGTCAGGCCCATGTTCAGACTGTTTAAATACCAATAGTCCACCCGTAAACACCGACAAAAAAAGATTTAAGAAACTAAACACGAAAATACCGAGGAGACCGGTTAGGGCTGGGAGCCAATGTGTTGATACCTCGTCAAGAGATAATGTGTTGTTACCAGCTGACAAACTGCCGGAAAAACGGAAGTCTATTAATAACAGTTCTTGTAATCCCGATGTTATGATTCAAAACAACGCTATCCCTGACTATCTTTACAGGCAACAGAATGACAATTGTGTGGTTTTATAGAAAAGAATACATGCGTGCTGACGAAAGCCCCAGGCCGTCCGTATACATCTTAGTGTGTAACAATAGTCATGGTAATTTGATGTGACTAGGTGTCTCTAGAAATAATAATCAACGCTCATTCAGTATTGAGCACGTTTTATAAATTCTACATGTATACTATACTGATATTCGTGTAAGATATATTGTAATTTCTATAAGAGATACTTGAAAATGAAATAGCATATACATGCACACTGGAATGGGATGGGGGAAAAGAAAATCTCCTCTGATTGGAGGAATAAATTTTAAAAAGGAATGCTCTAAATAGAGTGTTGTCCGTTTCTTCAAAAACAACAAGAAAATGCCAACGGGAACTTTACCTTAATCCAAACTCAAATTCAATTTAAACACTAATAGGACAACCTAAGAGTATGAACGTAAGAAAGGTTGACGTAGATGTTCTTACGATGAGAATAGACCATGTGTTCTAGAAGAGTAAGCGCCGTCTGCTTCAACAGCCGCCATGTAAATCATATAAGTTATGTAATGCCTCTCAAATACAATAGTACAGAGGGCGGGTCACATCACATCTCTGCCTCACTCCAGACAGATCCCATGGGTCCACTTTAAACTCAGAATTATGATCATCCAAAGGAAATTTTTTTTTTTCAAATTTAACGACTCTATATTTTTTCAGTAACCTCATATACCCACATAAAGCCTTTCAGTGCAGACATCACTATCGGATCATACACTTAAATCGGCGCCGTACCTGTTCACAATGTAACTTGCTCTAGAATCAAGTGTAGCATGGTCGTTAGTGTGAAATATATGCTTACGTGTGTGTATATATATATGAAATGTGTTTTTCTCTCATCGAAAACCTATTGATCACGTGTGTGTATGAACTCAATAGAACGTGTCCTCTAGTGAATAATGTGAACTTAATATCTTCATACATCTTGGGAAAGACATGTATGTCTCCGTCCCTGACAAGGAATGGGCGACGTGTCGGTAGGAATTAGTCCAACCGCTCTCATCTCGTATCCCGAGCCAAACGTTAAGTAGTGTCAAAAATATTCTGAAGCGTAACAGTCTAGTGTGATAGGGGATAATGTCTAGAGAGTATCGTGGTAGACTGGGTGTTAGGGTGGATAAGTTCACCCAATCAAAATTTATTAAATCCATTTAAATCGAAACAAGTTCTCAGCTCCCTGTGGTATAACTATTGTGCCTGTGTTTCATTATGTTTAGAAGTTCGTCTTGTTAGTGTGATTGTGTTAGTACAATTAAATAACTCGATTTCAAATAAAACACTTTACAAATACAGAAATCTAATATCAATATTTATGTACAGGGGTCATTCTAGCCCGATAAAACACATAAAAACAAATTATGCGTTAACAGTATTAATGATACCAAGCCATTAGTGCAAACGTCTGCACTACTACGTCCAACACCGTCTATCGAAAGCAAATACTACACAACAAATCATATAATTGTGTACGGATCGGATCGATTGCTGTAGTTACTTAGGATATTAAAATGTACGGTTGAAATCCTCAATCTGACACCAGTGACCGCGCCACAAACCTACAACATACAAAACGGTGTCATTTTCCTTTCGTCCATGTTGATAAGCTTCGGTATAGAGAGGAGAAAAAGTCCCTTGTATCATCGTAAGTTCACCATGCTTTTAATTTTGGCAAGTTTTATGGATTCTGACAAAATTTTGTTAATCCTCATTTCCCGCGCGAAGCAGGGAAGAAGTATAGCTCGCCTGCTTGCTCTGTGCTCGGAACAACAGTTCTTTCTAACAGTAGTGTGTTTAAAGATGAAACATGATTTAGGCCATAAGAATGTATACATTATTTTCAATCAGCCACCGTAAAAAAAGGAAGGTTTCAAAGTCAACAAATGATATAGGTACATCCGTTTCTTTACTGTTCCGCTAAGTCTTATCTTCTAATAGTCATAAATACAATTTCCTTTATGTGATTTATCTTACTTGAAAATGGAAAAGAGGGAAGAAACACTGAATGGTATACAAAGAGGTAAAATTTCTGGCTCCGTTCGTCTATCAACCACCCCGATCATCATCATCATCATCAGCAGCAGCAGCAGCAGCACCCATTCCTCCATCCCTCCACGTACCTGAATTTCTTATCTTAAACACATATGTCGCTGAACTTATCTGTATTTATGAACAAACTGAAGAAATCAATTCAAATGGATATATATATATATATATATATATGTATATCTAAAATATTATTCTGAATATGGTCAAATAATCTCCAGATTCGTCAACTCGCCCAAAGGAAAGTCGCCCCATAAAAGAGAAAAATTCTACTTCCGGACTAGAGGTAGTAAACGGCGTCAATCTTAAACAGGATGGAAAGCAGAAATAGTAACTAAATAAAAAGTGCGATAAATATAGCGAGTTGGTTTATTCATTTTTTTAATCTTCTTTTTTTCTTGAAAGGTGGCGAATGGGTGGGTGATATTATACAAGTTGCCTCAGTGGTAGTTTGAGATGTACCGGCCGCCAGGTATGTATAACCGGACGTGTATGTAATAGCAAGAGCATCTCTCGTTCATGCCAAGTGGATAGCAGGTTTGGAGTTGGTTGATCCAGTGTCGTTCCTTACTGTGGCGTTGCTGGTCACCCCAACTCCTGCAGTGGTCAATGGGTACCACCTGCATGTCTTGCCACGAAAGACTTGGTATGTTGAAATGTCTTGCTACAGGCAGATCCGGGCGTTTAATAGAACATCGGTGATTGTTGATCCTGAGATTGAGTGGTGTTTTGGTCTCCCCCACATACTGCAAATGTCACATAGCACACGTACTCAAGTATATCACATTGACCGAACGATATGCAGGATACCGGCTGGAAGATGTTGTAGGTCTGATCTTTGACCTCACATTTGAATGAATTGGTGTTGCGAGTATACGGACAAAGTTTGTACCTTTTACTGTTACACGTTTTGAAACCATCAGTTGTACGAGTGTAGGAAGTTGATGGTAGCTTTCCGCTCATTATATATATATATATCTGCCCATGAACTGTTAAAATTGGTATAAGTAGATTATTGAGCAATGATTATCCACGAAATCAAACTTCCTCGAAAATCCAACCCCACGAAAATATATATGGGGGAGATTTTACTGTACCTAGGTGTCTTCGAACCATAGTTGAGCACGTGCCAATCACGCGGGACATCAATTGTCGTATGAGTTATTACATAGGTAGTACTGAGCATTTGTGGAAAAGTCACCTTTTCACCCATAAGTAAAATTCACATCAGTGACAATATTAAGCTCGTGTAAACTTAGCATGTACGTAATTTTCAATAGGAGTTAGGTCCCTTGTACCACTGGGTGTGCATCGCATTGAAGGACGTGCAGAAATATCACTGAACACTTGAACAATAAAACACATGTACATAAATCTAGAGAATTTCCACGCAGCTTACTCGAAGTATAGGGTAATAGATATATATCTTAAGAAGTTAAATGACACTTTCTACAAATGGAACACTCTGACAAAGACGACACAGTAAAACAAATTCTCGTTAATCTCCTGGGTACTCTCACTTGTTACTCCATAAATTGGTTTGTCCGCGATCATGAGTATATCTACCCTGAAAAAAGCAAAAATTGATATCTATGAAAAAGCTGAATTTTACAGTAGTGATCGGCGATAAAGAGCCAGTGCCGAACTTTAGCGATTTATGTCGAATTTGTCTATTCGTTTGGCATTCATGAACAATATGAAACATTCAATAAATAAAAGAAAAAAAAAACAATTGTAAATATAACATCTTGAATGTCAACAAGTGTATTAAATTCATATCACGTAAAAATGTAAAACCAACCTCATTTACATCTATATACCCACATGTTAATGTTTCTTACGTAAAATGAAACAGTAGCAAATATATAACAGCTTCTAGTTTTATGAATAATAGTTGTTCATTTTGTTTTCGACTCTAAATGTTTCTGTATAAAAAAAAAACATGAAAGATAATATTTAATTTTAAACAAATGGTTCTGTCATAAAATTACAGCATGTGAGATATTTATTCAATGTTCAGAAGTTGACGAATTTACCGGAATCAAGATTCGTTAATATAACTTTTTATGTTCCAATATTTTTTTATAAGAATTGAACGAGTCATTTTAAAACGTGGCTGTCGCCTCCATCCGAACTCCGTCGTAAACTTGTACTGATTTCTTCATGCACAACCGAATTTTTTTTTTGTCACGTGGTGTTGAAATCTTTGACCACCTGTGGCATTTATAGTCTCAAAAAAGACACTTCAGTTTGCTGTTATAAGTTGTTAACATGAAGCCAAAGATAGTGTTGCTATTTCACTTGTCTCATGCTTAGTATTTTGAAGTTTTCACCTTTCACCAAGACAATCAAAGTTCTAGTACTTTACCGTCCGGGCGGACGACAGACAAACCCTGTAAAATCGGTTCTTGTACTTTGCCGTCCGGGTCGACGACAGATAAATCCTGTAAACTCGGTTCTTGTAATTTGCCGTCCGGGTCGACGGCAGACTAACCCTGTAAACTAAGGTCTTGTACTTTGCCGTCCAGGCAGACGACAGACTAACCCTGTAAACTCGGTCACTATGAACAGTTTATTAGAACTTGATTCAAATTGATGCAGCGCCCCAGATTGCCCCGCGAAGACTTATTTAAATGTCAAAAGTGGAGGAATGTTCAGTTAAGAGTTCTCGAATAAAGCGTTTTAGCTGGTATGAAAAACATCCATCAATAAATCAAAATAAAGAAAGTCAATTTAATTTTGCATACACACATTAACACAGATCTCATAAAATGTACCGATGAATCAGTCGACCTTAAGCTAAAAACTAGTCAGAAACAGGATTTCGACTTAATAAAAAAAGAAATGAAGACATGAAAAAGTACAAGAATAAGGCAAAAAGATTATCATTGAAAATGATGAATACTGACCAAAATTGACTTTCAGACACAAAATATTCACAATGAACATTGATGGCCCGGAATTTGCTGCAGTGGACCTGGGTTTTGTGACTAAGAACATCACGTTTCAATATCCTAGATCAAATGCAGGCAAAGTTATGCTCTGGACACAAAATGTTAACGAAGGGCAATAACTCTGTAATTAAGGGGTTGTGGGCCCTGAATTTGACACACTGCACATCGTCTTAGAATGACCAATGTATACATTCAAGTTTTGTTATCCTAGTTTCAAAGCAAGAGAGGTTAGGGCTGTAACTGCAACTGAGGGGCCAATGACCCCAATGTAGGTACGTATACACCAGGGTTCGTATGCATAAAAATTCTAAGTATTTTTCTTAAATGTTTACTTAAATACACTTTCGACCTACTTTACTGAGCAAGTTGCTTATTTTCCATTGCATAAAAATTCTAATCATCATGCTTAGATGTTTTTAGTAAAGCAGATTGCAACCTTCTTAAAATACTAGTTGCTAATGAAGCGACATACCGATTCCCGTACTTTCTGTTTACAAACAAAGGCACGTGATTAAAAACGCGTGCCCGGTCGTCTGCTTTCTTCAATCGCATTGAAATTGTATGAAGTCAAAATGGCCTAAGAAACGGGAGAGACGCCCTGTAAGAAACGAAAACCAAACTGGACTGCCGAGGAATGTCTCCATCTCACAAAACTCGTGGAGGAAAACAAAGCTGTGCCGAGATCATCTAAGTTTGTGGCTGGGATAACAACCCAGAAGAAACGAGAGACTTGGAAAAAGATAGCTAATGCTATCAGTGCGTCTTCCACCATATGTCGATTGACTGAGGAAGTTGAAAAAAATTGCATAATCTCCATATGAAAGGAAAATCGGAGCTGTCCGATCACAAGAGGCAGACAACGATGACAGGTAAGTTACGTGTATACATGATGGTTGAATTCCGATAAGTCCCGAAAATCCATTCATTCTGCACATCGTTCTGCAGACGACATTTAAGCTAGCAGTAGTTAGTGGGCTTTGCGCAAATGTACCAAATACACTTTGACATAACATGTGAAAATATAAACGTTAAAATTATCACCGCTACGAAGTTGCATTTCTCCAGTAGCATAATATCTTAATGCAATCATAACCTTCAAATGTGGAGGTAAGCTGTGGTTTCTTCCCGTCGCAGGCGCGATATCGACTTTAACAATATCAGTAATAAATAGAATTCCCTCACTATCAAATCTAAATCTCTGATAAAGTTCAAATGCATCAAAGTTATGAAGTGGGTTAAACCTGTCTCTAAATGTCTTCCTCGTCTCAACGCCCTTGCAAACTGTTGAGGTGCACTATGCTGTCCATTGGCGGCGGCCATTTTGTTGGAGTTAAGTAACTTGCTTAGAAATTTAAGACTGGCTCAGAGGTTGTTTAAAGATAAGAATATTCTTAAAAGATAAGAAATTTTGCAACCCACTCACAAAGATAAGCAAGATGCTAAGCACAAAATCCAATCTGCTAAGCAGAGTTTTTCAACTAAAGCATATTCTTAACCACTGAAGAATTATTATGCATACAACCCAGGTAGATGGCAACACAAACCACCATGTCAGAAAGTTTTTAAATTCTATTAATTTTAGTTTAATCTTCTGTAAGTGGTACTTTTCAAGAATGAGTTAAAACTTTTCAGTCCGTATCCTAGAAATGCCTCCTACATCCACACAAGGCTATCTGGGTGAAACATAATACGTATTAAACCTAATCATATATATATATATAAAAGTTGCTTGAAATATGGAGGAAACAATCATAGAGGTGACTTATTTTGCAAAGCTTTTTAGGCCAAGTATGTTTCACTGGAACTGCCCTAAACTATTTTTCAATAAAAAAAAACAAATAAAAAAATTCATTTTTGTTTTATTTCAAATTAAATATACATATCTATACAATGGTAATAATATTGTGGTATGCATGCTACATTAAAAATTACAGACAGATGAACAAATTGTACTAGCTGATCAATAGTGTACTGTAGCCAGAGTATCAGACAACCCCTAAACACCTAACATCAGTAACCAATAACAATACTGGCTACACCCTAAATCAATCTAGTCAACCAATAAAAAATACATAAAAATCGGACAAATTTGCATCTTCATTAATATCTTGTCCACAAATATTTTTTCCAAATCTGGGACAGTAATGGCAAGCATTGGGTAAAATTAAGCCTGTATATTCTCACTGCATATAAATAGATGACAAAGTACATTTAAACTGCCCTATGATAAGCAAGTGTCTGTTTATAATAATTTTCCAGTTATAACAATTCTACTGACGATTGATTTTAACTGCCAGGTGTTTTGAGGCAGGACAGTCTGGCTTTTAATAACACTGTCCTCCCAACTAGGAAAAACTGTGTCACATAAATAAATTAAATGGCGAATGTATATAATATCATGAAAGACCAATGATGAACTACCAATTCAACCAAAGCTAAATGAGTTGATCGGCTACTCAATCTTTTATCCCTTAATCTCCTAAATAATAAAATACCCTGATTTTACAAACAGCACCCCCCAACTTCCCAAACCCTAAAACAATGGGGAAAATCAACACTCCTCCACCAAAAATTCCATATAGTAAATGGCATTGATGAAATATCTTGATTATACTTGAATATTCCCATGTAAAGAACAACCAATAAATATTCTATCCAAAATGAGATTCCTTTAAAAAACCCACTCTTCTATGTATCAAAAATAAAAGGTTTCCATGATCTTTTTTTTAAATATCAAGATAACTTGTCTGGATAGTTTGGTAACAAATCATGATTTTAAGTATCCCGTGTATTATTCCTGTCAATTCCTTATAATTTGACCAACAAGTAGACACAAGCCCATCTGGTTATTTTGTGCATACATAGATTTTGCACTAGTCATTGTAAACATGGTCTTGAGAACAGAAATTCAATACTTGAATAATAATCTAAAAAAAAAGTGTAAAAAAAGCAAAAAAAAAAAAGTAAAAACTTTAAAAAATTTAAAAGGTGTTGTACAATGTTCAGAAAATTGCCATAAAATTATTTGCAAATGTGGGACAAACCAATTACTCTGACCAATACACAAGAGATCACAGAAATGTAATCGTAACAAGTTAACATTTCCAACAATGAGACAGAAATAATGAGCAAAAAACCAGATGAACTTGTGTGTACAAATTTGCCTGTTTCTAACATATGTATAAACAATTAGAATTCTATCTTTGGAAGAACTTATCTGCAACAGTTCCTTGCCAACTGAAAAACTCACTAACTGCAATTTTGCAAAGAAACTTTTAGAAATATTTTTTTTTGTCATGATCAGTCAACTTGTTCAATCATACTCTAGGTCATCATGCTCACTATAAAAATATTTTCAATACATCTAAAAATGCATTATCACATCATTCACAGTAAACATTCATTCATGCAGACACCTATCACAATCATTCACTTACAACATATATACAGATCAACTACTAAACACCTGCATCCCTTTGTGGGAATTCTTGCATGCATTTTCTGCAACACCCAATCCTGGTGAAAAACACTTCATAACTCCATTCATGTGCATCAACCAAACACAGGCTTTCTCATATATCCGCAAAAATTTAAAAACTTTTTCAGCTTGGCATTGGAAATGGTCACTCTGCCTTATTGCAAGTGTCTGTTCATGCCGCACCGAAGTACATCACAGGAAATGCTCATATGGGGAATGATTTCTGACAACACTGCCTCAGGATGCAGTCTCTGCAGCTGTTGACAAGTCTATCAATGTTTGAGACTGTAGTTCTGAGATGGTGCTGATTTTGTTGAACTTTGAACTAGCATATTTTGTTCTTACCGCCTGTAACAAAGAAAAGATATGATAATACCAAAACTTTTTTTTTCTTTTTGAACTTGGTCCAAAGATAAATATTTCTGCCATTCACAATAAAAAATTCTAAATGATATGGGAACAAATTTGTTAAATAATTTCTTGCATTTGCACAAATTTGTTAAAATTGAACCTAAATATTTAGGGAAAATAGTCAGTTATTTCTTGTAATATTTACTTACTGTGAGTTTGCTTTTGTCTGCTTTGATGACTAGAGTTGATAATTTATGGACCATGGGCATCAGGTCCTTTTCTGTGTAAGAACTGTAGTGACTTAACGTGTCCGTCTGTGGAAGGATTGAACACAATTACTTAAGGGTAGTCTTGTTGCAACATGAACAAGAATCGTTAATTATTTGGTACGGTATTGTATTTAACAGAAATGGATGCTCCGATAAATTGTTCAACAATTTGCATATCTTGTGTAACCATGAAATATCGGATGTATGAGTATTAAAAAATCCTGGGTATTTTTATCTAGATTCTAACAACACTTCTGAAAAACAATTTTGAACAAATCTTATATTTGAATCTTATAATAATAAAGAAATTCCACAAGTTATCTCCCTTGCTAGAAGTTGTACATACCCATTTGCTGCCATCGAGAAGCAACATAGAAAGACAGAGGGCACCAGCAGCAATTTCTGAGGGATTATAATGCACCATGTCGTATTCTACAATGGTCAACTCCATCAGGTATTTGGCGAGTGTGTGTTTCATGGCATCAACCTTCAAAAAGAACAGATCAGTTAAAATAGTGGATATTTATCTAGTGAAATATTAAAATGCTGGACGATAATTGTTTTGGGTATTTCATGATTTCAACTACATTATGTTAAACTTCCTTTAGATCTTCAGTGAATTTTCAAATAATCAGACTGAGCCAGCAACAGCAGGTTTAATAATTCAACCGGTCGTTTACTCTATGGAGCTAGCACGCAAACTCCATATAAATGAGGACTCACCTGTCCTGCTTTAGAATCCCGTCGCAGAAAATGTAAACACAGAGGTTTCCCCATATTGAAATCTAATGCCCTGAGAATTTTGGCTTCCATGTCCCGAATGTCTTTCTTTTGATAAGCATTGTCCGTAATATAAACAAAGTCCGCTAATTCTGGAGCATACATTTCCTCATATTTTGATGCTATTAACATACAGGTTACTCCCACTAATTGAAGTTTATTCCTGGGAACAGGACACAACTGAAAAATGATCAGATACCTTAAGATATAGTTCCAATGAAAATGAAAGTTGTTTGTAATCTAAGTAAAAACTATATAATTTGTTTCTAAATATTGAGTTTTTATACTGAGGGAATTAAATAGGGCATTTGCTTTAGATTATTACATACATATAGCAGGTATATTAATTCTTAATTACAAATTGACAAACTGCTGTATGACAATTATTATTATTAAGTTTACCATTACTGGGTCATTTTCAACAAATATATGAAACATCTGCTCAATTTCATTCATTTTGTTTGATAATGGTACAAAAATGTCATTTAGATTGTTCAGAAAATCTGCTTTAAAAACATTAGCAGTCAAAATATAACAATACCACAATACAAATCCCTTTTAGGATTGTACAAATCCTGGAACATGACCTAGCTGTCTAAATTACCTGTAGGAATCTGTCTATGATGGCTACTGTGAGGTAGAGGGTTTCCTGAAGGAGATGGAATCTGTGATGAACTTGACATAGCCAGTCAATGAGAATGGCTCGCATCTTGCCTGAAACTTCCTGTCCTTCAAGGTAGTTTGGTCGTACCATGTACTTCTCCTTTACATAAATCAAAATTATATAGACATTTCAAATTTCTGAATCTGATAAATGAATACAATAACGCGTACAAATATAAAGTCTTTTACCAACAGAAACAACTTATTTAAAAAATGATGAGATTTTTCTCTATAATGTGAAGTCAAGTCTCCAATTCTTATAACGGGACTAATTATTCAGCTTCAAATGCACACAGAAAAGCATTCTTCTACATTTCTATCCTTAACTTTCAATACAAAAAACAAGCAGAGCTATATTCTGTGAAGATTTCATGAGGGGATATTTTCATACCTCTAAATGCCTCATATAGTTGTAGATGTCGTTGACATATTCACTGACTAGCTGTGGGTTTTCTTTGTCGTTCGCATCAATATCTTGCACCTTGAGCAAGGCTTTAGAGAATGCTTCTGGTTTGTCATCACTGATGTCCATACATTCTGGTACTGAAGCAACCGGCAACAAGGATACTGTGGATGGTTGTGATGGCATTGACCGTAATACTTCTGGAATCTTTGGTTCTGGCTTGTGAACAGGTTCTTCTGCATCCTGACAAAGATTAAAAAAATTAAAAAATTCAATGAAAAGCAAAGTTCGAAATTTTTAATACTTGTTAATATTACAATTTCTGGAGGAAGTCACTTTTCTGCCCAATGAGGGATCTTGAAAATTTGTTTTCAATGTATAAAAATTATGTTTTTGATAACTTTTATTTGTAAATGATAAATTGTCATGAACACATTCACAAGTTTATCATGAAATATAAAAACTGACCAATATTGCTTATACTTACCAGATGAACATTGGCGTAGTCTGTTTGCGTCTCTATTAATGATTTTAGGGAAGATGTGGCTTTTGTTTTGTTTAGCACCAATGATTGTTGAGATTGCAGTTTGTTTGATAATTGAACAATTTCTTTTTTTATGGCAGTTTGTTTTTTGCTTGGGTCTATTGATATGGCAGACACTTTGTTGCGAATGTCCCCAAGGGCTGATCTTTGTCCAGCATGTGACACTGGGCGTGCGACCAAACCAACGCCATTTGTTTTCGTCGTCAGGGCCTTCAAGTCTGGATTTTCTTTGTTGATCGCTATTTTGACGTTCTGTTGAAGCATATTTGCTATATTCGCCTGGAAACAAAAAACAGTTAAAATTAAACTAAAGAACTTTGATCAGAATCAGGATGCAGAACTAACGGTTATCATCAGTTTAAATGTGCAGTCCTTTGATAACATGGATATATTCTTAATGGCAGTTATTCAATATGAGAATTATCTCAATTTGTTACTTTGGATAACATTAAAAGAAAGCAGAGATGAAGATTACTGAAATGAAAAAAAGCACATCTGAAGAAATGTGAACATACATCATAGACTTCAAATTCTTGATGTGTGATTATAGGTAATCATTCTCGTGCTTTTTCAGAGCAGAAATTACAAAATGAAATATTTTTGGAAAAGACACATAAAAACATTATTCCGATCGATTTACGAAATAATGCCGTTATTAATATTTACTACAGATAATAAAGAAATTGTATATTGGGTACCCAAATTTTTCGATAAAATATAACTGAAAGTGGATTAATTTTGAACCTTCTTCGGTTCTTTTATAAATCGTATTACTGAGTGCATGAGATTATTTTCGCCGACCAGTCCGTTTAGAATGAAGCACTAAAACATGTTCGTACCTGCAAGCAGTGCACAGCCGCCCTTATATCACAGTAAAAAAACTCGAAAACAAGAAAGCTGTAAAAATACCATGCACCCTGAATTCAAAGATACAGTCCATAAGATAAATAATATGTAACTAAAGTCGTGAAAATATGCCGTAACACTGAAGACACAGCGGAAATAACTTCGAAACGAATCCAAGCATAGCACGAAAACATGTCCGACTTTGTTTATGTTGAAGGACATTACTTATTTTACAAAATTACTACAACAAGAAAAATAAAATGTTTTCATACTTACCGACTGTGCTCTTGTAACAGCCATGATTAGTCTTTTGGTTGCTTTTGTAAATGCGTAATGCTTTTGATGCTGTGAAAACACTGCATGAATTGTCAGCTCAGCCGCACTCTGCCTATTTCCACAGCAAACTATCCCATAAGCATCAGTGTAGTTCGGAACAGCATTCAAATAAATGCGGCACACATTTCATTGGCCAATCGCTGAAATCAACATGTTTTTGATTGGTCAATGATGTTGATGATTTGTAGCAACAATTCGATAATTCATATTCTATGCAACAAATTCGTTGGCCTGGTTCTATGAATTTCTCTTATAAAAAATGATAGAAGAATACGAAGTTTTACTATTCCAAAAGGTGTAATGAAAATAATAGATATTTTACAAACAAAATGTTGTGCTTCCGGTATCATTCGGAATGTCTCTTACATTGTCCAATACTACAGTGTTGTTGGCTGAAAGCACCTGTTTAGGCAAGTAAATATTCTCGTGCTCATACCTGTCAAAGGTGCTAACAGTTGTCACAGGGTTGACCCTCCCATTCTTTATTGATTATTCATTATTATGCTGTAGTCAATTTGCATAATTATCATCCTGAAAATAGATAACTTCATTCGTGGTAACTGTGTTGCAGAAGATAATGTAGGACCAACAGAAATAATACAACGAAACGTAGAAATATCGAACGTTTCCAGATGAGATGTAGTTGAAAAGTTAGTGACTATAAAAGGATTATAAAATAAATTGGTCAGTCTCAACATGTTATATAACTGATGCAAAATTTTGAATAAACGTAACGAAGGCAGACAGTTGGCGAAAACTGTCCTCACAAATATTTGGGTTGCTTTCCACACTAAGCTAAATGAAAGGTCTTTTGAGTTGAGTTTGTTATGCCTCGTCTTTAGAAAGTTAAAAAAAAAAAAATAAAAACAAAATGTATAACTTTTAAAGCCCATCATTTTATGGTTATGTTATAGATTTATATCCTATTGTTTTACAATCCAGAGTTTAGAACCAAAATAAATTGGTCACCTACATCTCTTAACTTGAGTATATATGATAATATATATATATTATGGAATATCATTTAAAACAATTTTGTTTATACCATGGCAACAGGAATATTGACTAATTAAATTTGATGAAGAGAGCACTATCATGAATTTTACAGCACAGAATATGATGAAATGGAATCAATGATTAATTCAATTTCATTTTCAATATTTTTGTTTCACATAATATAAGTTGTGCAGACCATTTTCTGTCAAATGCCAATTAGTAAAAACTTATGGAGGCCAAATTTTCATATGCAGATATTAAAACTTCAAAATGTGATTATTTTTTAATAAAGAATTTGCCTTCCTGTAATGGATATTAAGTAAAATTTTAATGTTGGTTTCTTTATGTCGATTTCTGCAGGTAAAACAGAATCAAGATGGAAGATATAAAGAAGAGATTGGACTTCAATAACCCTGCTGTACAGACTCAGGTAGGTGTTTATCTCTCAAGTATTTACATACAGAAGGCACCAAGTTGGAAAGTAGGGTGTGTCTATACACATCTGAGCTTAGTTATATAACATGACTTGGGACCAGCAAGGTATGCTCTCATGTTTCCAGGATATACCCTATATTGTTGATGTCAGTCAGCTCTGCCCTGTGGAAGTGAAGGAAATGAATTCCTATTGTGATTTTGAAAAAAAGGTTATATCCTGGGGCTAAATACTTGAAAAACAAAAGCCATTTCTTCCGTAGAAATAAGCCAATTTCAAGAACAGTGTGAAAAAAAATTTTGTATGTTCATCCTAAATGGAAGATTTTTATTTTTTTTTTCAACAATGAGAAACAGAGATTTTACTATTGGCTTTACTCAAGACTGCTGAACAATTTTCTTAGCTTTTCAAGATCTGCATGTATACATGTATCAATTTGCTACTGAGTCCCCCCACCTAGCAATCGGTGTCTATCTCCAAAATTAAGAAAATTGTAAAAAGAAACTATTTTAACGATTGATCCTACTGGAGAAGGATCATTCTGGGTCCCTTAGGCCCACACAGTATTTGTCTTTTGATCCGGTTGGAGTCACCATTCCTTTACTTTATATCTTATAATCCTGTGAAGGTTTATACTTCTAAGAACGGCAATATTACACTAATATGACACAATATGAAGTAGATAATACATTAACTAAAATGTTATGACACCTCTTTAAAAGGCGCCAAAGTTATTCTGAGATAATATGATTCAACCTTTTTTTTTGATGTCATTTTAATCCTAGTAAATCTTTTGATGTTTCTCATTCTCGGGTCTCATTAATCCTCTGCCCAAATTTGTACTAAGTATCAATAGGATGTGATACTACAAATGATGTCTTATAATACTTGACATAATAATAAAGAGTAAAGAGGTATGAAAATTTTCAATTCAGTGTGATCTTGATCTCCTGTTGGGACCTGGAGGCCTCCTAGTGTTTGACACTGGGTCTATAGTTAGTGAAATTTTGGGGCTTACTAATGTCTACGATTAGAGTATAAATTATGCAGAAAAATGGATAATGGAAAGTAAGATAGGATCAGGTTCCTGATAGGGAAGTCAGGAGTGAGGCACATATTTTACTCATTTAGACAAGGATGGATCAAGCCATTGCAATTTATTTGAGAATTTGCCTTATTTCTGTATCTTTATTTGTCTGGAGTGCTCAGTCGTTTCATTGAAGACTAGGGCTAATTTGAGGCAGGATCTTCTTGTAGTAGGTGGTGACAACCTTACTGAACATAATGCAGGAGGTTTGTTAAATTCTTATTCAAAGTTATTTCGGTCAAGTGTCTTGCCCAATGACACAACCACAACAACTGGATGGTTTGGGTTCTTAGTTTTTTAAGAAACACAAAACACCTTGGGTATGGGGATCAAACTAAAGTAAAACACAAAGAAGTCAAAGTTGCCAGGACCTAATGAAATATTTGACTTATCCAAATGTTCAACATAGTGATGTTTCTATGAACGGAGACATTGTGCTTGGAAGATTGACCCTTTTTTCATTGGTTGTTTACCGGATACATGTCTCGGAGCATGGCATGACAGTAACGAATAAGTGATAAATAGTATCTTTTATTTGAAAAAACAGGTATAAGTACAACACTCGTCATTGCAGCACATGCGTGAATATGCATCCATTCTCATATACACATAATTTAGTAACATCGATACCAGAAGTAACACAAATTTTGTGCTCACATTTATATCCAAAGTGTAACAAGTCCCATCAATAACATTTTAAAATAAAACTCACAAAATAGGTACTCATGAACATTTTACATTGATAAAACATCAGTAGTACTGAGCTGTTACGAAAATGCGACAACGTCACTGTAGCATAACTTAGTGTTGATTCATAGTAAAATCATGTAATTCCCAGCTGAGTGTTAATTCATAGTAAAATCATGTAATTCTCAGCTGAGTGTAAATTCATAGTAAATCATGTAATTCCCAGCTGAATGTAAATTCATAGTTAAATCATGTAATTCCCAGCTGAATGTAAATTCATAGTTAAATCATGTAATTCCCAGCTGAGTGTTAATTCATAGTAAAATCATGTAATTCTCAGCTGAGTGTTAATTCATAGTTAAATCATGTAATTCTCAGCTGAGTGTAAATTCATAGTAAAATCATGTAATTTTCAGCTGAGTGTAAATTCATAGTAAAATCTTGTAATTTTCAGCTGAGTGTAAATTCATAGTTAAATCATGTAATTCCCAGCTGAGTGTTAATTCATAGTAAAATCTTGTAATTCTCAGCTGAGTGTAAATTCATAGTAAAATCATGTAATTCACAGCTGAGTGTAAATTCATAGTGAAATCATGTAATTCTAATCCTAGTATAAATTCCCAGCTGAATGTAAGTTCAAAGTAAACTCAGGCAATTGCAAGTTGAGTGTAAATGATATTAAATATGTACCAGTCTCATTGACATATTTTAACCAAAACTCATTTTTATCGGAGAGTCTTGCCTAGAAGAGAACTGGCACGTGATTTCTGCCTGAAGTATAGGCAGACATATCACTGTGAAATATCTTGGAGGACCATTTGATCAATGATGAGGATTTATTGAATTGAATAAGATTTCTTCACATGCTGGCATAGAAGTTGAGACACACCTGAAGAAAAGAGAGGCAAAATTTGAATTACACCAGTTTTGTAGATAAGTGACCTCACCTCTGATTTTGTTGCCACTAAGTAAGTGGACAAAGAAAGCTAGAGATTTCTTAAATTAAACTGTCAATTTCTTTTTATTTGGAAATATTAAGAATTGATATTCATATAGTTTAATAGTGTTCCTATAAACCCCAAAAGGATTTAAAAAAAAATTTTCATCCTCAAAACAGCAGGTTCTTGTGCTTTTATGTATAAAGCTTTGTAATGAGTGTATGGAATTCTATAAATCTGTACATTATATTTCCAGATTAGAAAGTTAGTGGGAATACTGTTTAAAGTCCCAAATAGAGTTCTGAAGCAAAATCTTTTACATTCAGATGAAAGTTTTGGAAGGTTTTAATGAAATAAACAGTCTGGTTTCAAATGCCTTCTTTGCAGTGTTGAAAGAAAACAAATGAGAAAGTGTTTTGAGTAAAATTAAATACTGTTCAGACTTTTCATGTTCTTTTGCCACTTGTCAAATGTTACCTGGGTGATCATTTCTGGTAACGATAATTGTTAGTTATCTTCATTGTATGTAATACATGTAAATAAAATGGAGTTAATTTATTTCTTCACCACAATTTTATGAAATATCAAGTTATACTCTTTAAACCTATATGTATCTTAATATATAGTTATTCTGTGAATATCACATTATAATTTCAATTGGAATTAATACTGAATGGAAACAGTTTAGCTGAGCAGGCATGAATCGTGGGCTAACTGACCTCAACCTTGGGGTCACACAGCATCTGGATTAATGAGTAAGTGTTATAACTGGATCAGTTTTAGGCGGGACCTACACTAATCTTACCCTGGGAAGGACAGCCATAGATTTCTACCTGAGAAAATACTTACACACCGGAATATTTTTGTAGGTTACTATATTGACATATAATCTCTGAAAAGATTCTGTATTGTGTCATATAAGAGTACTGGTAGATTTGACACAGTATATATTCTGTATATATACACAGAATATACAGATGCCATATTGATCTCGCAGCTCAGTATGTACACACCTTAATCAATAACTGGATTTAGTAATAGGTTTATACATGACACAAACAGCAATTGACAGAGAGAATGAAAATTGATTAAACATCAATACTAACTTTACCTTGTTCAGGACATAGGAATAAAAATCTAAACTAGGTTTTGACAATCTTAGGGGCTGCTCACTATCTAACCCTCTTACTAAAATTACAAAAACAGACAATATAAACTGGTACAAAGCAAAGATACAAAAACCTATCTAATTACAAATAAGCAAAATTACTAACAACATAATTAAGTGAAAGTGGGGAGATCCCACCTTAATCAATAACTGGATTTAGTAATAGGATTAGTATCTGTCATGGACGGCATTAATTTTTTCACAAGAGTTATGAAGTAATAGAATAAGATTTAAGATATATAGCTAGATGCAAATGTAACCCAATGTCATTTTTTTTTTCATTTTTGAAAAATCTGAAACATTTTTTTTTTGTACATGTTGTTAATTTTAGGTTGTTGCTGATCTAGCACTATTAAACCCCACATCTGGGTTACATTGTTAGCCTTTACTGATTAGTGAATCAGTATTATAATAAGATTAATACTGGGCGGGTGTAGTTTGGTAATCAGGAATTACGACGGCTGTAGGGTAAGGCAAGTTCAAGCATGAGGTCCATTCGGCCAAACTCACTTGGATAAAAATTTACCTGATTATTGAAGCAGCCAAACCTTAAAAATTTGAGCTGTTACTCTGTTAAAAAAAAAACCAAGAAAAATAATGGATAGGTTAAAGAGAGGGGGAAAAATCCATATAGCATTCATCTATATTGGACCTCTGATCAAAACTGAAATGATTTTGTTAAAAGACTAATTCCATGTGGTAGTCTTTCCTAACATGATGGCACAGAACAAGATTAATTATGTCGGCTTTCTGTGATGATCTCCTTTAATAACCCCATTCATTAAATTTAATCTATACTTATATGATTAAGTCCTCGGTAGAAAATCTGTCAAGGAATATTATCCCTCGGCCAGACTTTGATGCGTGGGTATACTGGATTATTTTATAGTAAATTCCTCTCTACAGTTTTGCTGATTAAGGACATTTAACTATGTATACATACCTATACTGGTAAATGGTATTTAAATTCTACCAAAGGCCTTGATCATACTCATGTATACTCATCCTTATGATATATGTGTAAGCCTGGCCTTAACCTTTGTCCTTTGCATATAATTTAAATATCATTATACATATGCAAATATATTCAGATGATCAGTTTAAGTGCAGTATCTACCTGTGTTGGAGATAGAGGTACTATTGTGTATATATATATATGACGTAGGTGTTCTGCTCAGGTGAGCAACATACCTGTTTGAATAGGTAGGCAAATAGGTGGAGACTTTTAATAGAATACCTGGGTGTACCTATTGAAATAGTTTTGGATAGGGACAAGTTCTGTATGTAAACCTGTACTAACGTGAACAGATCAATGGAATCTAGCCGTTAAATCAATATATTTCATTCAATACACAAGCAGTATTGAACACTATTTATTAAAGGTTGTGACTCTGTACATTGATTGCCTTGGACACTTTGACATTTCTGGTACAATCAATATACAAAAGCACCTTGTATAGGTGGGGTAATGCATTCATGCATGTGAGGGAATTATATAATCAGAAATCTTTGGAAAAGGACTTTGATTGCCTTCAGTTACAAAATGTTAAAATGATGCCTTTAAATGTTTGTAAGGTCTGGAGATAAACTGGAGACAGATTTCCTTTATTAAGACCATTTTATTAATAAATCAGAAATTAGGGAAATTTGAGACAATTACCACACTAGATATAGATCCAAAATAAAATTGGGGTATTAATTCTTTTCATGAGTGGTATTGACAGAGTGAAATTTATATAAACTTGGATATCCTTACTTGTCATATTTGTATGAATGTAAACTTATATTTTCACACTAATAACTATTTTAAGATATAAACATTTTAATATTATCTTCGGAAAGAGCAAATTAAAGGATATATTTTCAATTTCAATTTATAACTGATGCAAGACACATACTTTATACAAAGTGTTTTGGCTTTATATGAAGTATTAAATTTCAACCTTGCCAGAATTGTGTGAAGGCACTGTAAGATAAACATGATTTATCTCCCTTGTGTTTTTATAAAAATCATCTAGTTCTGTAGAAATTATAGGTAAGCATTGTTTGTCTCCCTTGTTTTGCAAAAAGTAATGTTGTTTACTGAATACATTTATTGATATTTTTTTATACAAAAATAAACAAAATAATTATGTGAGAGAACTTGAGTGAAAATGTGGATGAGGTTGGTTATCAATAGGTTGTTTTTTTTGGAGGGGAGGGGGAGGAGGAGGATATTTGTAACAAGGTAGGAGTAAATAGAGTTCATGTTATTCCAGTGTGTCCTCAATGCTCGACCAGTGATATATATGTAATGGTAGCAGTACACAGTTTCTTGGTGTGGCCATGGGTGATTTTTTTGCTCATTAGATTACCCCATTATAAAGGTTTTAATTAAAAATGAAAAAAAAAATCCTTTGCTAAAATTGGTCCTGTCATGTTAAAGTGGACAATGAGGGGTTTCATTTTTTTCAGGATAATATTTTAGCTTTGTGTTGGAGATTACTATTTGGGCAGTCTCAAATCTGTGTCTACGCACCAAAAACTAGCTTTACAGAAAGTGAAATTTTCATAGTGTTTAAATGTGGTCATGTTATGAAGAATTTCCGTGTTGGAATTTGCTGAAATGTAAGTACTTTGTTACCAAGACAGTGTTGTTGATTGTAAGATAGGTGTTTAGAATTAAATTTCTTCTAAAAAGTTGTAGTGTTAGGTTGAAATTAGCAGTATTTTTGCATTTTTAGCATTTTTTCAGTAGGTAACCATGACAATCAAATGTCAGAAATCAGAGGAAATTTTTTTTTACACAAATTTCATCTCTCTACTGTTAATGTAATTGTTATGTAGTTTATAAATATATATACATGTAATGATGTATTTTACATAACCAATCTGCTATACCTGTATATCTCAAACATGACAAATAATTTCAGGAAAAATGCAAATTAACTGTTTACTGCTGCCAATACATATAACATGGTAGCATTTTTTATTTGAAGTTGAAAGGAGTCAGTGGTTTTGGTGAGATTAAGTTATATTTTGGTAGAATGTTTGTTTGGTAAGTTTTTGATCCAATGAACAACCAGGGTCATTTAGAGGCAAGGTCTCCTTGTAGTAGCTGGTGTCTATCTCACTGAACAACATGTTGGAATTCAGTCAGATGCCATCCAGAACAATTAGGGTAAAATGTCCTGTCCAATGATACAACCTTGTCAACACAGACCAGTATGATATTCAGCTTTCATGAGAAATGATGACCACCGGGTAACAGTATTAAGTTATCTAATGTAGTTAATAGTATCACATACAGATGTAAACTTCAGTAGTGCCAGGCTTTTTTTAGGTGATTATGTGAAATGTATGCATAAACAAAAAACCTACTGAACAGATAAATCTTCTCTTTTCTTGCTATAGAAACTGAGTTGTTCCCCTTAGTGCATGATTCGTCAACAAATTCATCTTACACATTCCTGATTCGAGTAAACATTTCTTTTGTTTCTTTTATAAAATCTCTCAGTAAATTGTTTAATTCTAAATACATGAATATTCTTAGAAATAAGAGCTAAGTCTTAAAACAAAATTGATAGATTGTTTATTGTTTTTGGGAGGTGATGTTATTTAACTGATTGTGCAATTTATTGTATGCCAGTTCCTTTAACTTGACTGAAAATTTATGAATTTCAAACACTCCTATATCATATTGAGGTGATGTCACATTTCAGCAGATTTCACACTTCAGATGTCATATTTCAGTAATGATGTCAGATTTCAGACTTCATTGCATCATTTCCACCAACATTTTGTATACCAAAATACAAAAAAGTAAAATCGACAAAGAAGGCAGCAAACAAGACTGACAAGACAGTAGAAAAATACCGCCGGTATAAACGTAATGGCGGAACATGTGGTCACACACTCAAACATGTGGAGGAATAAACTGCCGAAAATTTAGCACAAATTATATAAATAAAGTTCAAAATAAACTTAAAAAAGGGAATATGGGCAATTACAAACACAACTGAGCAAATATGCAACTTAGAAAACGAAATGAATAAGTGAAAAGAGAACTAAATGAAAAGGAAAGGGAAGGGAGATCACTCTGTCTCTGCGGTAATCTGGTGAAGGGAATTTGTGTGCGAATAATGATATTGTTTACTTCAAATTTTCAATTGGATGTGATAAATTAGCTTGTTTGAAATATATTTCTGATGTGTTAAATAACATTCATTGAGCTATTGCATCGCTCAATGTGTGGAGAATGTTCTCCCAACTCCATTCTTCTTGTATTCTGCAAAATCTAAATTATGGGTTTTTTTACCCTTAAGTTGAGAATTTGAATAATTGTTTTTATGATATCATGCAATATCTTTTTCAATTTAGCATCGATAAGTTACAAGATGTTCATTAAAGTTCAGTTTTAATTATTGTAAATTTCAGAAGTCCTTCCACATGTGTTTCATTTTCATTCTATATCGGTGCTATATTTCCATGTTTCCGGTTCTTATGACATGCCTACTAAAGAAAGTATAAATGGAAATTTATGTCTGTTATTCAGGTAAACATTTCTAATACCCAGTATAATCAAAATTTATGAACAAGATCTTCATTTGAAAAGTTAAAATGAACACATGGTTATAATTTTAGGATATTTGTTAAGAAGAAAAAAATCCACATCAATTTTTTGAAATTCGAAGCTTATTGGTTAATAAGAGCACTTGACATTTAAAAGTAGAATCTGATACATCATGATAAATAACTGACAACCATAACTTGTAAGTGTGATTTACATATCAAACAACTGTCTCATTCTTTTTAGAGTAGATTTGACATCAATACATTAAATGTATTTCAAGTTATTTAGGACAAGCATTTGTGTTCAGAATTTCTGAAGGTTTTTTGCCGTAAGTTGTCACATGTTGTTAATGTTATATGTGATAAATATATATATCCTGGCGATGGTAGAGGAATGGGCCAGAAAGTATTAATATTGGTTATACACATTTAAAACTACTCCATAGGAATGGTTGAGCAGATTTTAACAGGGTCCTTGCATTGGTTGAAAGTTTTTAGTGTAAAATGAAACAAAAAGTATATCCCAAATGACTTTTATGGCTCCAATATTTGAATTCTGGACTCGTGCTTTTCTTTTAGGAATCACACCAGTTTTGAGAACTTACTATTATGTAACTTTACTCATAATGTCCTGTACTCATCAAAAAAGAATCCTACAAAAATTAATTAATGAGGGCCTTCTAATGGCCTTACAGACAAAGAAATAGAACTGACTCAGTTTCCAGAATGCCACATGATAAAAGTCTACCTCTCAAGAAGGAGTGAACATGATTTAGATAGGATTGAGTCATTGTTTTAAGTATTTTGTATCCAACAGGGGCAAGGACTTAATCCAACTCAAATCACCACTCATTCAAGTCTAAATTTGGACGATTTTGTGACATCTTAGGCAATATACATAATTAAGTACATCAAATTCTAACAATTTGCAACTTAAATTTGATGAAATATTGTTTAGGATTGGGAAAATAGTTTCTGACTGGGAATACTATGCATAATCAGGGTCATTTATGGAGACAGAAAAGTCCAAACTAGAGGCATTAAAAATGTCACCTTAGCTTCTGGCTGACTCAGGACATTTTAAGATGCCGCAAAATAGTCCTGGGTTTGATTCTTAGCAGAGGCAATGAAATGAATAATGACCTCTGTTACATACATAATCATAAATCATTATTAAAGATCATAATGATATAATATCATCTTGTATACAGCTCGCAATATTTCTGTTAATTCTCTCGATTTAACCTGCAAAAATAACCCAGCTATAAGGTATACCTTTTGACCAACTCCAAGTTCGGTTGCCTCAGTAATGATATTTTATGCAGCCATTCAAGAACAGGAAAGAAACCAGTTTTTCTTCCTCACAATATCCTGAAAACTGTAAAGTGTTTTATCAATTCCTTAAATGTTCTAAAGTTGAGAAATTGATTGATAATATTTTCTAAAACTGTTAGAGCCTTAAGACAGATTTGGGCTTCCTGAAGAATTCTGCCAGTGCCATTGATTCCATTGGATTTGTTTTCCTGTCAATGACCTTTCTCGACATCAATCTTTAATTTGATTGATGCAGGTTCGTGCCTACCTCTTTGACGATTGGTAATACAATCTGTTTTGAAGCCGTGGTGTTAAAGGTTTTTTGTAACCTTATGCCCTAATGTAATTGTTTCCTGTTCATGTTAATTACATATGTACATGTCCCTGCGAGGTGTCGTGGTTGTTGGAAGCCATATTTAGCAGTTGACTGGTACACATCTGTGATATTTTGATCAGAGTTAGCTGTAAGCTTTAGCATCAATGCAGCATTTCAATCAGAATAGGCTTAGTGTGCTTGATTATTGAGTTGTTTGAAATATTTTTTAATAAATGATGTATTTTTGTACAATTTTGTATGATATGCAGCCAATTTCGGAAATAGATCTTAAGCAAAAATGTATTGGTTTGAAACTTTTATGCTCCATAGGTGCTGTATTGTCATCCAAATTGATATTCCAATCATTTGGCTTTTAATTACCATGTTCATCACTCGTTAGCTTGGGGTGTTTTGTTTGTAAATGGCTATTAGCTACCAGAAATGTTATTGACAAAATGATAAACTGCAATTAAATATTTCAAATGTTGCTGTCCAGAGCACTGCTAACGACAAGATTAATCATGATTAGAATATACAGCTTTGAAAAGTTTTTTTAAATATGATTATAGTCAGTAAAATATTATCCCAGTGTCATTGTCTATAGAACATAACTAAAGCCAACTAGAATTACTTATCTATATTATAAGGACACATACTATGTTAAATTTGAATGTAACTACCAATTTTTACTGTCTTTTCATTCATGTGTCTGGCCTTCTGTACAGCTTTTTATTAGATATTAAGTACTGATTCTTATGTCAGTACATTCATCCATCTGTCCTTCTGTACAGCTTTATATAAGAAATTAATTACTGATTCTGATGTCTGTACATTCATCCGTCTGTCTGTTGGATTATAGTTTGTAAATACTGATTTTTTAACTGTCTGTCCTTTTGCACAACATAACATGTTAGAGCTTATACAATTATCATTATTATTACATTCTTAACAGCCCGTCAACACATAAAATGTCATTAGGGCCATCAAACAATAAAACACACAGCAATCCAAAAGGAAAACACACTAAACAAACCAAAAGGCAAGGACAAATGTCAAAAACCCCAAATGGGCATGCCAACACAAAAGACCAAAATGCTATGTCATCATCCACCACATAGACCAACATCTTTCTGGTTATGCAGAACCTCACAAATCTCAACAGTTTCAAAACGGGACATGTAATGTTACGATGAAAACATTCTCGAGCAGACAGAAGGCCAATGCAGTCCAAAGGTGAATGGCTCATCACATCCCACGCACCAAGGATTATCTTCCCCATTCAACATATATGAATGTGTAAAGTATGTATAACCCATCTGAAGATGGGCAAGGACAACTTCGTCTTGGTGGCTGTCCCCACAACCCGGAGACCATCCACCGACAACAGGTTTAACGGAGGGCAATTTGTTCTTGGTATAGGTATTCCATTCCTCCTGCCACTGAGCTTTTAAAATTTGTTTAATAAATGGTTTAAAATCGGTAAAATGAAGTTTAAAAACAACAGGTGATAGTGATAAAGCTTCCCTTGTGGCATGATCTGCTTACCCATGTGCCCAGGAACCCAGCAAAAAGCAATATGAAAGTTTAAGGCAAGTTTATGGTGATGTAGTACTAAGGTATTACGAATGAAAATATTTTCAATATTTCTATTGCTAAGAAAGAGAGTCTGAATGGACAACAGCTCTCATTACTTTGTTTCTTTGAATATATTCAAGGGCAAGGTAGATAGCTCGTGCCTCTGCCGAGAATATTTAGGTGTCGTTCGGCAGCCGGCATAAATAGGTTTCATCCCATGTAACCATGGCCGCAGCAACCCTACCATTATCTTCTGAACCATCAGTATATAAATGTAGAAATGTTTCACCTTTTAACTGCAATCCCGAAAAGGATGAGCGAAAGATGTAACTGTCTGTGTCTGATTTAACCATTTCAAGAAGTGAAAAGTCAATACAAGTAAATTTTTCTTTCTGTTCATGGTATTATATGTTAGATTTGAAAGTAACGTTAATTGTCTGACCATTCCAATAGTCATCAAATTGTATAAGAACTGCCCACATTGAGGAGTATTACTTGAATCATCATGTGTTATACAGGTCACTGTGACCGTGCATATGTTTTTGTTTTGTTTTATGGAGCTCTGTTTGAAATTGTGTTAAGCTCCCTTTCCCTCAGAGGGAAGGAGGAGGCATGCATAAGTTTTTAAATCATTTTCAAATTTTCTAAGTATTTATACTCAGAAAAAAATATTTAGCATTTTTAGAAAATATCTCTGAATGGTAGAATGTTATTAACAGCCAAGGAGGATTTTCTTATGCCTTCCTTTAAAATTGTTATTTCCATTCATTCAGTTCTGAATTATTTCATGCCATTGCGTGATCAGGAAAATAAATTTCATAAGGGAGAAGAATCTTCATTTCAAAGGGAGATAACTCCAGCATAATATAATCCTATGTACACTGAGGTCGAAATAGTGTGGTGGCTGGTGAAGGAGGCCATCTGGATATGCAGCAGCAGGACAGTACTAAACAGGGACCAGAGGAGGGGCCACAGACTATTGTACATATATGACAAAATGTTAATCAAGGCATTACAGCCAAATTTACCACAGTACATTAATACCTTATACTGCACATTTCTTCTATAATTAGTTTACCACTTTGTCACACTATTTTCGACTTTAGTGTAAATAAGATGATAGTACACTTGAAATAGTCAGTCAATTCCCTACCATCTTGTATACTACATACGTCAGTGTTAGTACACTTCACACTGGTCATTTGTCTGTGAAGGTGACTATGTAGTCATTGAAATGCCAATCTTCTGCATGTTGTATTATAAAAATATTTATTCTACTGACATTACCAACTTGTAGAAAATGTTTTAAAATAATGTAGCATTGCATTAAAAGGGGGATAATAACCCTAAGCACAGGTCCCATCATATGAGGGCATTTCTGCTGGAGTCCTTACACGAACCGCTGATATGAGATGTAAGTTGGGAAGAAAAAATAATCAACTTTTCTAAGCACAATTTATTGCAGGATTTTATTGTACTACAGCACTAGCAGTAACATGATTTGCGTAACTTCTGATTTTGATCAGGAAAATCAGTGTGTGTGAAATTAGCGCTATCACAACCAGGAAGGTATAGATAAGTATCACTTTATTAATGGGCTGGAAACTCGATCAGAATCTTTTAACAAATCTCATTTAAGTGAAAGAGATACCTGGTTTGATAATGGTACAAAACGATGATTTCTATTTTCAGGTTTAATCTCTGAAGGAAATTCATGTTTTTTAATTTCTTTAGAGAACGTAGTGTTACATAATATATTCAAGAAGAAAACTTCAAGACGATAAAGAAAGTTACGATTTCTCATTATAAGATAACAGATAGTACAGTTTAGATAATATTTTATAGACCAAAGCTATCAAATAATTACAAGAACTTACATCGAGGCACCTCGTGCGATAATGAGTAGATAATAATAATGTTACAAAGAACAGCCCAAGTGTCAAATACGGACATTGATTGGATAAAATATTGTAACAACCATTTCATATTAAATGATATCATACTACAATATTTCTGGATTATAAGCCACAACTTTGTGAGTCGGGCTTGCAGCTTATATCCCTGTGTAGCTAACATGTGGAAAAATAAAAAAAAATTGGCAGAATAATAAAAAAAAATTATGAGACAGAACTGCTTTTTTCAATGAGTACCTGCCTACCACAAGTTTGTGTTTGAAACGGATCATGTAGAACCATCACTTGTAATTGTATACGACATGGATCCTGTAGAACCATCACTTGTAATTGTATACGACATGGATCCTGTAGAACCATCACTTGTAATTGTATACGACATGGATCCTGTAGAACCATCACTTGTAATTGTATACGACATGGATCCTGTAGAACCATCACTTGTAATTGTATACGACATGGATCCTGTAGAACCATCACTTGTAATTGTATACGACATGGATCATCACTTGTAATTGTATACCATCACTTGTAATTGTATACGACATGGATCCTGTAGAACCATCACTTGTAATTGTATACGACATGGATCCTGTAGAACCATCACTTGTAATTGTATACGACATGGATCCTGTAGAACCATCACTTGTAATTGTATACGACATGGATCATGTGGAACCATCACTTGTAATTGTATACGACATGGATCCTGTAGAACCATCACTTGTAATTGTATACGACATGGATCATGTGGAACCATCACTTGTAATTGTATACGACATGGATCCTGTAGAACCATCACTTGTAATTGTATACGACATGGATCATGTAGAACCATCACTTGTAATTGTATACGACATGGATCCTGTAGAACCATCACTTGTAATTGTATACGACATGGATCATGTGGAACCATCACTTGTAATTGTATACGACATGGATCATGTGGAACCATCACTTGTAATTGTATACGACATGATTACAATAAAAAAACAATATTGTGGATCTAATTAATTATACCTTTTAATATGAATCACAATAATATCTTGTGAACTTTCGCGGTTTCTTCACTGCAATTACAAGAAGGCGTATCACAAATTTGTGTTTTATCTTTGTGAGTCATGCTTGCAGCCTATATGCTTTTATGGCTTAAAGTCTCGTGGCGACCTATTTTAATACACTTCATATGGCATTGTGTGTTGTGCGTTGTGCATCCTGCGTCATGCGTCTGCAAACAATTAAACACTTTCAACTTCTTCTCAAAAACCCCTGATCCAATTTCAATGAAATTTTGCAGAAACCTTCCCTTGCCTAAGATGAACCAATATTGTGAATTGTACAGCCCCCCCCCCCCCCCAGGGGCCTGATGGATGGGACCAAAAGGGGTCAAATTGACTTCAATTTCAAAAATCTTCTCAAGTCCCAGATATGGTAGAATCAAATACCCTTCATAAATGGAAGCATCTTAAGGTGCTTTAATCACCAGAATGAGTCTCACATTTCTTCCTGGGGAGGAATATTCTGTTTTAGACTTTACTGCAATTTTCATTTGATTATAACATCGGTCATTTCCCACTGGAAATAACTTTATAAGAATTGTCAGTTTAGGATGACAGTTTTATATTCAATATTGCTAATTTCAGGTGACCGTCAAGGCCACTAGGCCTCTTGTTTCAATTAGTACCTGCCTACCACAAGTTTGCGACTGAAACTGATCGTGTAGAACAATCACTTGTAATTGTGTACAGAATGATTTGAAGATTGCAATAAAAAGTAACATTCTCATGGATTTAATAAATCATATTTTTTAATACGAATCACAATAATATCTTCTGAACTTTAGTGGTTACTTCACAGCAATTGCACGAAGGCATTACGCAAGTTTACAAAAGCCTATTACCTCCTGGGATTGAAAGGTCAAATCCTAGAATGACTGTCATGCTTGTTTACGATATAAATGGCTTTCGGTAAATAACAAGAAATGATATGGGATTATATAAGAATTTTGTCAGTATGCAAGGGCCTTTCTGAATATTTAACAGTACAGGCACCGATGGAGAGATTGCATAGTAAACTGTACATAACGTCAGGCCCTATATTTGTGTGTAAAAGATCTTTGAAGGCCTCAAACCAAATGAGTTCGATATTTTCTATTAAGCCCACCATCATCAGGTGGTGGGCTATTCAAATTGCTCTGCATCCGTGGTCTGTTCTTTGTCAGTCTGTCCATCTGTAAAAATTGTTATCGCCTTTTCTTGAAAAGCACTAGATGGATCTCTCTCAAATTGCATATATAGGTTCCGCTTGGTCCCTAGTTGGGCCCTTTAATTTTGGGACTGATCCAAAAAGCAAAGTGCCCGACAGGCAGCCATCTTGGATTTTTTCAGTGAGGTTTGTTATTGCTATTTCTTGAAAAGTAACAGATGATCTCTCTCAAATTTCATATGTAGGTTCTTCTTGATATCTAGTTGTGTCCATGTTATTTTGGGACTAATCAGAAAAACGAAATGGCCAAAGGTGGCCATCTTGGATTTTAACAAGTTTTTTCATTTCAGTAATAATTACCATAACTTTAGTATGCAAATACAGTACCTCCTCCCTACGATCCATGAGCCATCAACAAAAGGCAGGAACGCAGAGTGATCTCCCTTCCTCTTACCTTTATGGCTGCCGACGAGTGCGGAGGTGTCTGAGCTAAGTGCTTTTCTTACTCCTTCTCTTCGTACTGCCATTGTCGTTTGAGTATATTGTTACTCTATTAGTAGTCTATAAACCCATCTCCCAACTTATATTGTGAAATTAAGTATTGTCATTTGTTTATTTTGACCGTATTTCCGGCCGTTTTTTCCTCCACGTATTAGAGTGCGTGACTACTTGTCTCGTTGCTCGGATTTGCGTGAAGTTGGAATTTGTTTTCTTGCTGCTTTGTCGGCCGTGTTGTACGGCCGTTTTATTTATGCAGTGCAATCTTGCTGCGTACGGTAGGCTTTGTGCTCTCGTTCGTAGTTTTTTGATTGTTCGAGAACTTCGTTTCCGGCCGTGTTTTTACTCCGCGTGTTCGAGTGAGTGACTACTTGTCTCGTCACTCGGATTTTCGTGAAGTTGAAATTGTTTTCTTGCTGCTTTGTCGGCCGTTTTGTACGACCGTTTTCTTTTTTTGCAGTACAATCTTGCTGCGTACGGTAGGTTTTATGATCTCGTTCGTAGTTTTTTGATTGTTAGAAAACTTTTTATCCTTGTTTTCATTGTTACAATTTTTTATTGTTTCGATGCTGGATAAAGGTGCCGGGTTTACGTCGGGGGTCAGCGCATGGATGTCCCTATTTCTATAGATAATGGGAACCCCATGATACCTGTCCCATTTGCCGACATTACAGCCAGACCTCACTATGTGAACTTTGTTTGCACATGGAGTCTGCTGCTTAGGCTTCCATGCCTTTCCAGCTAACTTTCCGCCGGAAGAGGGATTCGTCCTCTTCTTCCGGTAAGGGAAGTAAGCTTTTTAAGACCTCCCTCCTGAAGTTCTGAACCAGAGCGTTCCTGCTGGGGGTGCTCTCGTTCCACCGAGCTCCGCCCTTCAGCAGGGGGTGGCTCCCCCTGTCCAGGTGCGTCCTGGAGTAGGGGGGGGGCAGCCCGACCCTGACTCGGCGCAGTCAAGGGTCGAATTGGCCGGTAGCTCTCGATAGGCGGCGGTGTTACCGTCGGAAAGGGACTTCCGGTCGAGGTCTCTGATTCCTTCAGGGACCTCGGCACGCCAGGTGGCGTCGTTGGTGGGGGCCGCTTTGACTCCGGAACTGTGCCTTCGGGTATAGGTTCAGGGGCCACAGACTTTTTGTCAGGATTGTCTGTGGCTACGGGGATTAGTGACACTTGAGTTCACTAATCCTGGTGTCAGCGCGGGGTCTGTTTTCCCACCCTCACAGGCTTCTGGCTCTGGGACTTCCGTCCCAATCCAGATTTCCCAGTGCAGGGTTTCCCAGGGGGTTTTCCTCCAAGGGTTTGGGGCTTCAGGCCAGGAGTCCGGTTTCCGGTCTCCCTTTCCCCCGGGCTCAGGGAGTAGGGGTGCCTGCGGGCACTTATTCCTGGGTCGCCCAGGCCAACCTGCGGATGGTTTTGGGTACCAACAGTTACTCAGCAGTTACGGGCTTAGCCTGTACATGTCTGGGTTTCCACCTGGTGGGAGTGGCGGTTCATCCTGGTCCTTTGGACAGGATGTCCAGCCCCAGACTCAGGCAGGCCATCTTGGCCAGTTCTGGGGTCACTCCCGGCCCGCTGGACCGTTCCCATTCCCTCAGGGGTTTGGGTTTTTACCCCATGGGTCTTCACTCGTGGAACCCATAGGGGTTGGTCTCTCCTCTAGGAGATGTTATAGCAGTGCGGAATCCCCCCAATGTTCTGCTACTTCGGGGGCCTTGTTGGCCGGTCCTATAAAGGTTTGCCAGACCTTAAGGACTTCCGCCTCCAGCGCGGACCCGTCGGTCTCCTGTTCCCAGGGGTCGGCTTCGGGTCTCCGACCCAAGCCTACAGCTACAGCTGTTGGTCGCGCTGCGTCCAAATGCCATAAAGAGGAGTTCCCCTCTGCGGAGATGGCTCCTCTGGCGGCCCCTGTTCCTCCCAAGGGGACTTCGGTCTCTATTGAGGAGGAGATGGACATCGAGGGTGCGGGCTCGGCAGAGGAAGACGATGTCATTCATCTTTCTCCTGGGCCAAGAGGGTTCACAAGGGGAAGATGGCCCTGAGACTGCTGAAGCTGAGGCTCAGCATGTGCTTTCTGGGATGCGGGTCCTCCGGGCCAACATCTCCCGGATTCTCAGGGCGGAGGTTTGCCCACCGCCTCAGCATCGTCGGCGCCTGAATCCACCATCCTTCTGGGTTCCCTGGTGGCTCCTCGGGCTTCCGTTCGCTCAGATCGGTCTCTGCCAGAAGGCAATATCATGTCTTCGGTTCTGGCCACGGCCCGGGCTCCGGTTTTAGAGAAGGACTCCTTCTCTACCCGTGCTCTCGGGTTTGTCGGTCTGCAGCTCAGTGTTGGTGAATTGTCGGAGGCTTCAGCTTCCGACTATGCCACACATGATGGGCAGCTGGCCTCTCAACCAGCACAGCTGGAGTTGAGACAGCTGGCTGCCTGGCCCGGCAAATCAGTGGACCAGGTGGTGCTCGATCCCAAAGAGCACCACAGGATGGAGAGAATGTTGCACCTCTCCATCCAAGTTCTGTCATACATAGACTTCCTGACAGTTTGTCTATACAGGGTATCCGATTTGCCTGAGTGTCGGTTATCCGAGACAGAACAGCCGACATACAGGACACGGCAGCCTTGCAGGTTCTCTGCTCGTCAATGCCATGTTGGCTAGGCAGTTTTCAGTTCTGAAATTCCGCCCAGTCCAGTAACCCTACCGTTTCCGCTTGTTGAATGCCCCCTTCTAGGGCTCTACCCTGTTCAGGGGAGCTCTTCCTTGGGTTCAGAAGGATATGAAGGAGGACTCGGTCGCCTCAGCACTTCTGGTGAAGAGGTTTCAGGCTGAGAAGGCCAGTGCCTCGCAGGGGTCAGTGCCTCCTAAGAAGAAGGCGAAGTCTTCGGCTGCTCAGTTTTCTGCACAGCCCAAGTCCCAACCTCACTTCAACGGCAACAAGGGGAAGGGTAGGAAGGGTAAGAAACCTCCTGGGGGCAAGAAGAAGGGTTCCTGACTATTTCTGCTTCTTGGCCGCGAAAGGCGAAGGGTATGGCCGGGTGGACGGTGGTTCTCCTTTCCCGGGCTCATGTCCTTCTCCTGCAGGCTCAGGCTCCGGGTGGGCAGACGATTCTCTGGTCTGGCAGGGGCTCGATCTGCCCCATCCGGAACTCCCTGTGGGCGGACGTCTCTCTGCTTTCCTTTCCTAGTGGCAGGATATTACAGAGGACGCTTGGGCTTTTGTCGGTGGTCAGGAAGGGTCTAGGTATTCCCCTTCTTCAGGATTCGTCCTTCGCCTCCTGGCCGTTTTTGTTTCTTTCCTCCTCCCGGGGATTCAGAAAGGGCACGGGTGCTCCAGGAGGAAGTAGGGACCATGCTGCCAAGGCAGAGATGCCCTTGGGGCTCACGACAGCTCCTTTGGTGTTTA